>NW_005365155.1:909168-909717 GCF_000412655.1 Myotis brandtii | reverse complement strand
AGGGGAGCTTGAAGGAGGAAAGGTAAACATTACACTTTTGGATTTTCCCTCAGATCAGGGGTAGCTCTGGCCCCAGATTGAGACTCATGAATGTGCAAGGACCCTCCTCATGTCAGTCGCTGAAATTGTGCACATGCTACTTTTGGGGGGGGTGGGGGAGGGCATAGTGGCTGACAACTTCCCTTCATCATGGATGACTAATCCAAAAGTGCATTAGCTCACTTTGCAAATATGAATATATAATACGGCAATATATAACCAGTAGCATTCAAAGAGAAGTGAGTTTAAATGGCCACTACGTTATCCAAAATATAAAGTAAAATAATTTTACCGCAAGACATTTCAAACAAGGAAGGCCTCATTGCAGAGCAATAGCGATACAAAGAGTTTAAAACGAACGGGACACGCAGATCCTCCTTTTGTTTGTTTGTTTTGAGTGTGTTGTTGCTCACACCGAGGCAGACTGTGCTGCTGCCCACAGGGCAGCGTCTCACTCGGGCTCTTGGGGTGCACGCACGTCTCCCGCGCGCCCCCTGAAAAGGAAAGTTC
>NW_005365155.1:908002-908254 GCF_000412655.1 Myotis brandtii | reverse complement strand
GGGGTGAGCTGCCCTGGTTGCCAGCGAGATGCGTGGAGAGCGCCGCGCGGTGACAATGCGAACTTCTTTCTTCAGAGGGGCCTGTGCGCCCCCAGCTCTGGCGTGGGGGTGACGGTCGTGGCAAGCCCAGGGGAGCCCTCTCCTGAAACCAGGGAGTAGCGATGCCTTTCCCTGGAGGGGGAGCATGCGGTGCCCCGCGTCCCCGCTGCCCGTCCTGGAGCGCGAGGCACAAGGCGCCTTTGTGTGGGTGCC
>NW_005365155.1:896036-907802 GCF_000412655.1 Myotis brandtii | reverse complement strand
AGCTTGGACTCCGAGCTGTCGCGCGCGCGTACTTTTGACTTTCCGGAGATTTCCAGGAAAAGGGGATAGAGGTTTCTCAGGCCTCTGTACTCTTCCAAGAGAACTGAGCTCAACCAGTATTTTCATGGGTCCCTTACTGCCCCCCGCCCCCCCCCCAACTCAGCGTCTCTGTTTCAAGCTATTGCCCTTGGTCATGTCAGCAAGCCTGTGAGGTGGTAACCTGGTAAGACCAGGTCATCTTTCCGACCGCCTCACCGTGGCTGGGGCGTCCTGAACACAGCTTGGCTGCCTCTTATTTCTCCTGCCCGCGGTAGGTGATGGATGGAGAACACGTGGGGTGGGATGTAGGGGAGGTGTCCGTGGGGGTGTCTGCCCGGTTCCTGCTCCTCTGGAAGAGGGAAAGGCTACACTCTCCCCTGAGAAGAGGTTTGTCCGGTGGCCAAGAATACCTGGGCTCTTACTTAAAAACAAAGATGAAAACAGCAAATACTTGTTCATTGGGTAAAAAGTAACTAGCAGTTGTCAGTGCTGGGTACCAACATTAACTTAAAATACCCAGAGCCTATATTGAAACGCGGTTTGTTCCCCATCGAGTGACTTGCCCAGACTGAGTTGGTCCATCTCTTTTACCTGTGAGTCTCTCATAGAGGCAACCGAGGAAGCTGATGATTTTGGCCGTCTTTGACCCTGAGAGCTGTTCTATCCAACATGGTAGCCGGTAGCCACACGTGGCTGCTGAGTCCTTGAAATGTGGCTGGTCGGAGTTGTGACATTCTGTAACTGGGAAGAGCACATGGCCTGGGCATGCACACTATCCCGTTAGTAGTTCTGAATCGTTATCACACGTTGAAGGGATAGTATTTTCGAAACATGGGGTTAAATACAACGTATTCCTGAAACCAGCTTCACCTGTTTATTTTTACCTTCTGAAATGGGGCGCCTGACCAGTTCCCCAGGTGGCTGCCATTTGTGGCTTCCATTCTACTGCACAGCACTGCTCCCCAGGAGAGGAAGGGTTACAGCTGGTCACGCTGGCTTCCCTGAGCCGCTGCCAGCCTCCTTGATAATGTACAACCAGAAAAATGCTAGCAGGCACACAGGAAGATATGGAGTGAGAGCTTCACACCCTCAAGATTGGTCTTTTTTTTTTTTGGTTCCTCTTGGGATTGAGAAGTGTACATTCACATCCTGTTGTGTTTGTTTAGCATCGAAAAGGAAGAGCACGTTAAAGTGATTTTGGAGACCAAGATTGCTTTCATCCGGGAAAGTTTCCCGCTGACGGTGCCTGGGTTGGATACTGATTAGGTTACATACCTGTGGTGAGCACGTGGCAGCTTTGTACAGATGCCTGTGCCCTTTTGGACCCTTAAGTACAACCTTATAGAATGGCCTCCAGACTTTCTGTGTTAGAACGTAGAAACGGTAAAAGGAGCGAGTATGTGGCTAACTTTAGATGACAAGAGGCGACATGCTCCCAAAATGCACGGTACCTGTCTTGAATATTTCTCCTAGTCGTGATGTGAAAGTATTGGCTTTTTAGTGGACTATGGATGTATGCAAACTCGTTTGCTTATAGGACTATTTTTAGCTGTCTTTGCCAACCTCTCTACTCACCCCCCATTTTATAAATACATGCTACTGATAAGCAGCTTTTCCTGTAGACTTTGCCACTCCTGGTATCGCATGGTTCTATGGCTGCGGTGATTCTGAGCCTGGAGAAGGCTTTGGATTCAGAACTATCTAAACCCCACCGCAGTCTGCAGCCTGCGCTCATATTGATGTCGTTAGGCAGGTACGTGCACTAGGAAGAAGAAGGTTGATGTATACAGAATGAATTAAGTCGTCTGTTTTTTATGATTATTATTATTTGTATTAATCTTAGCCATACTGTCACCCATTTATCATCACAGTAGATCCTCACTAAATATTGGAATTTGTCAGGCACAGGTCTGAGCACTGTAAGAATTAGTTCATCTCCTGTGCACAACCACTGGAGCTAGGAACTATGATTTCCATTTTGCAATTGAGGAGACTGAGGCATCGGTTAAGTATCTTGACTGATGTCGTGAAGCTGGGAAGTCAGCAGAGTGCGATCCTAGGCGGTTTGGCTTCATGCCATCTTCTCAGGAGGTCTGGCCAGGGGACTCTGGATCCTCACCTACGGATGGCTAGGCCTTCAGGGTTCCCACAATGGGAGTTACTGATACCATGTGTTAGGAGGAGAGTTGTCCGGGGTGTGTGTGTGTGTGTGTGTGTGTGATCTACATATTTTGTATATGTCAGGAAAGCTAGTTATAAATCAAATTAATTCATAGTTCATGGCACCTTGCCTTTCAAATAATTCAGTAAAGTTCTCTTCATCATGATAATTGGAAAACATTCCCTGAAGCATTTATTATGTGTCAGACACTGGGTGAAGTGCTGTATTTAGACTTCATTTAATCCTCAGGAAACCAGTGAGGTACACGAACCGTTATGTGCCCATATTAAAGAGAGAGAAAGAGAGAGAGAATGAGAATGAACTTGCTAAGGGCCCCATATTTATAAGTGCCGTTGCTCTTAAATACCTTCCTCCCCTGTCACTTCATTGCATGGCCTGTACTGGGCAGTGGTTGAGTGGTGAGAGTGTGGGCTCTGGAATGAGACTCTGGGTTCATACCCCAGTTCCACTCCTGACTATACGTGAGCTCTCACTCAACCGCCACTCCTTGTGTTTATTGCTTCCTCTCTCTCCTCTTTTGCCCTGTAGCCAGGTCTGCTGTAAGGTTGAGTCCTGCATTGGGGTCACCAGTCAGTGCTGAGGACATTTCCCGGCCATGTGCCCCCTCAGAGGACCCAGGCCAGGACTTGCAGCTGGTCAGGAGGGTCTTGGCTAGTTGCGTGATAGATGCCTCTCGCCAATATCATGAACACGCAAAGCGTATTTTCTCAACTTTATTCTTTTTAAAAAATATTTTTATTGATTTAAACATTTTTATTTATTTTTAAATATATTTTTATTGATTTCCAAGAGGAAGGGAGAGGGGGAGAGAAACATCAATGATGAGAGAGAATCATTGATGGGCTGCCTTCTGCACACCCCCTACTGGGGATCAAGCCCACAACCTGGGCATGTGCCCTGACCTGGAATTGAACCATGACCTCCTGGTTCATAGATCAACGCTCAACCACTGAGCCACCCTGACCAGGCTGATTTTTTTAGAGAGAGAGGAAGGGAAAGGGAGAGAGAGAAACATTCATGAGAGTGAAACGTGGATTGGCTGCTTCCTGCATGCCCCCTCCTGAGGGTGGAACCTGCAACCCGGGCATGTGCCCTGACCTGGAATTGAACCAGCGACCTCTTGGTGAATGGGACGATGCTCATTCCACTGAGCCACACCGGCCAGGGCTCAACTTTTTTTTTCTAACAGTCACTGGACTTCAGTGAGCGTAGCATTAGGACTGGCTCTTGCTGTTGACAGCGACCCATTGGGCACCTGGTCCATGACTGGTCCAGGAGGATTGCTGGAGACAGAACCACAGGCCAGTGCATTGGAGTCTGCATGCTCACCAGATCCCGGCGGTCCGTGTGCGTTGCAGTGTGAGACACACGGCTTCAGCACATGGCGGCTGCGAACTCGTCTCACACTTCATGGGCCGGTGCTCTGTCCGATCCGACATGGGCTCAATCTCTCCTATGTAAGTTCTGCGGCGATGCTTGGCGAGGCCACTAATGAAAGCCAAGACAGTCTTCGGGTGAGTGCTTACATCTATGAGCACCACCTAGCAACAGCCTCCGGCGATTCTCAGCAACCCCGTGAGATAGTTCCCCCGAGCATTCTTGCATGTTTCTTGGGATTTGAAGAGTTCTCCTCATCACTTCTTTTTTTTTTAAAGATAAGTAGTAAGAAGGGCGTTGCGGAGTGGTCGGCGGGCTCTGTGGTTGACATGTGTTCTCAGGATCCTCTGTTGGCCAGTCACTCTCTCTGGTCATCTGCCACTGCCTGGTGTTCACCACTCTTAGCTGACTTTGGCGGGGAGATGTCATTGTTGATGGAAAACGACACTGAGTGTCATTTCGGGAATAAATAACCAGGGAATTGTGGGTTGTATCGAGCCGAGCCGGTGTCTCAGTGTCCTTGGAGATTGGAGGCGACCTCTCTGTGCTCGGGCTCCCCCGCACGCCTCGCTCCGAGTTCCCATCATTGTAGAGCCGTGGGGGCCTCCCTTTCCCGGCTCACCTCTTCCGTGTCACGGCCTCCACGTGTGACCCTTCTAGCTCTGGGACATTCATGTTGTCTCTCAGCTTGCTTTCCAGCGTTTTCGTCACCGGGGTGGCCATGCGCTAGGCTTGGATGAATAAAGCCAGTGTGACTTACATGACACTCGCAGAATTTTCCCGTGTTTGTTCCCATTCAGCTTCTCACAAGCCCAAGGGGTGCACAGCGAAGGCACATCTCCACTGCAGATGAGGAAACGGAGGCTTTTGGACAGTAAGCCAGGAGCTGGGCCAGACAGCAGGCTTCTGTCCTGTTGTCCTTCCAGCCCTGCTTCCTCTGGCCGAAGTGGCTGCACTCAGTTCTCGTCTAGGCACCCGAGTGTGGGGAAGAGGCGGCTTCAAAGAACTCCTGACTTTTGTGTTTCCTGGTGAGCCCTTCAGGGTTTACACTCCTGGGACGCATACCTTTTCTTAAGTTTTCTTTTTTAATTCCACAGCGTAGGCAGGGATTTTAAAAAAATTCTCTACATATTTTGGGTCTGACCTTTTTGCATTTGCGATACTGCCAGTTACTTGTTTTTATTGGAGTTGGTTGTGTTTTATTGTTACAGAATGCAACTCAGCAATGAAATGAATCATTTGACTCTAATTGTTATTTTTATTTTGAGTGTTCTATTACAAATTTTTTGTCTGATACAGTGAACATTTCTGGTTGGTAGAACCATACACACACACACACACACACACACACAATGCATTTCACACACGCACATAATGCATTAAACTTTCTTAAGCCACATCTGCAACTTTTATGGCCCCATTTCCTGCTTGCCTTTGATTCTTCACAGCTTCTTCACTTTAACAGCCTTGAGAGAGACTGTCAGGCACTCACAGTGAACAAAGCACAGGCTTTGAAATACAATAGAACTGGGTTCAAATTCTGTATCTGGCACTAACTGGTTCGAAGCTTAGGTAAGTCAGTACATTATCTCCTCCAAGCCTTCCTACGGTTTCTCCTCTGTAAAACTGGACTGATGATCACCAACCCACAGGGTTTTCGTTAGAATGAGGAGAGGTAATATGGGGACGGCACTTTGCATAACGCAGCCGCATGTGAGTGCTACCTTTCGCAGGCTTACTAAAAATGGATGAGTCCATCCTCCCGGCCGTTGGTGTACGGGCGGTAAGTGAAATCAACTCCATCTTCTGCCTTCTCGTTGTTCGATACTTTCCTGGAGGACCTTAGACGAAGGTGGGGTCACAGAAAGGTTTAGTGGTAGCTCCCTTGGAAAAGGCGTGGAAGGAACACTTATGTTGGTGACAGATCCCACCCTGTCGTGAAAAAAGGGGTATCGTTCACTCAAATAATCCCTGAGGTCATACTGAGCCCCAGGTACTGTGCCAGGTGCAGGGGTCCAGCTGGTCCCTGCTGTAATGCGGTAGCTGGCAAACAGCAATAACAATAAAAACAACAACAACAACACGACAGAGCAGACAAGCAAGAAATACCAGCTGCTGACAAACTCAAAGTAGAGCAGAGACGTGAAGGCGAGTGACTGGGGATGAGGGAGACTTTTTTTGGATGATGTCATCAGGGGTGCCTCTCTGAGAAGGTGACACTGAGGCACGGTGACAGGAAGGAAGCGGCCGTGGGAAAATTAGGGGGGAAGCACTGCAGGCAGAAAAGCAGGCAGTGCCAAGGCCCTGAGGTGCGGATGAGCTTGGAGTGTTGGAGGAAAGGAAGTGTGGGGAGTCCTGGAGAGTAAGGGAGGTGGGTGGGGTGGTGGTGGGGTTGGAGACACACACAGAGGGTCATGCAGAGGCTTATCTTGGTCAGGGCCTTATCGTGTAGGGTCTTATCTTGGTCAGGCCTTTGCAGTTTTTCCTCTGGTTGTTTTGGAAAGCAGGGGAGTGACTTGATCCGCGTTGCATTTGGGGGCAGAAATGAATCCAGGAGCCCGGCTGGGAGGCGCTGCGGGATTCTGGAGATGGTGGCATCCTGGTGGCTCCAGCGTTTGAGAATCCAAGGTCTGGGTACAGTTGGTTCATTGATAGCTTCCCATCCCAGCAACTTTAAAATTATATTTGAAAGTGGGAGTGATCGCTCGCTCTATAAATATTTTCTTTCCCTGCCCGTGTTAGGAGAGCTCCCTGCGCCCCCCGCCTCCCGATGCCTCTCTGGTCATGGGAAATGGCGAGCAGCAAATCTGTCCTTTCGCCTTCACATGCTTTGTTCATGTCCTTGTTCTTCGCTGGCACATTTTGCCGGGAGCTACAGTTGCCGAAGCTGTTTATTCATCTGTGAATGGGGTTTTTGTGAAAGTGGACTTAGCCTAGTTTGTTTTCTTTGACATCAAGTGGCTGATTGAACAGTTTTTTTAACCTGGGGATCACAAGGGCAAATGCAGTTGTGTTTATTAGAGCAAAACAGCTCCTTAGAATGCGGATCAGTCGTTCGGAAAAATGAGAAAGCTTTTCCTATATGAACACGAAAAAATGTTGGAATCAAAGGAAGTGGAAGAGAGATCTGATTTTAAATATTTGGTTCCATTGACAGACTGTCTTAATTAAAAAACATATATATATATATGTATGGATTTCAGAGTGGAAAGGAGAGGGAGAGAGAGATAGAAACATCAGTGATGAGAGAAAATCATTGATTGGCTGCCTCCTGTACACCTCCCACTGGGGATTGAGCCCACAACCCGGGCATGTGCCCTGACTGGGAATCGAACCATGACCACCTGGTTCATAGGACAACACTCAACCACTGAACCAGGCCGGCTAGGCAGACTGTCTTAATTTTGCTTTAGAAAATAGAGCCACCACACTTTCGGTCGAATAGATGGTATTTTGAGAAATTTTCAACAGGTGAGAGTTGAACACATTTTTAAACAATGCTTCCCTTCTCAGTAGGGGAGGAGGAGGTGGCAGGGATTGAAGGTAGGCAGGCTTAGGAAAACCTAGAAGTTTCCCTCTGCACACCTAATTCCCGCCCCCACCTGGTGGGTAACGTGTCCCAGCGGAAAACCCCCATGAGTTCTCTATCAGCAAAGGCCCTGATCATCATCATCTGAGTCATGCTTTCCTGAGAGGAACCTTTTTAGTCCAAAGGAAACGTTCTATTTCCTATTCTCAGAGATTTGCCGCGGAGGGGAAATTCAGCGCTTTTGCGTTTAGGCGAGGATGTGTGCGTGCCTGTGCGCGCGCGCGTCTGTCTCTCTGTGTTTCCAACTTTGACTTGTGTTCACGGAACAGTCTTTCATGTCCTCAGAGTAATTCTCTGTTATGTCTGAAGGACTGCCTGGCGTATGACCTTTGCAATAGAGGAAAACTGGTTTAATGTGGAGAGTGGACCAGACTTCCAGGGACGTAACACCTGTTAGAGTTGTCAGCACCGTCTTAACATGGATTCCAACTGGAGTCTGAAACTAACCATGAGCAGATGACACGGCTGTGAGCAGCGTTGGCGAAAGCGACTGACTACACCAAAGCCTTAAATTGTTTGTAATAAGTGTTTGAGAAAACATACACATTCCTTGCGAGTAAGACGTCTAGAGACATACGGTATGAAAGGGTTTGGTTACAAGTAGCCCTAGGCCAAGTCGAAGAACCCTCTAAAAAGCTGATTTGTAAAGAAAGACCCTTTTTGAAGGTGGAGAAATTCTTCATTCTTTTTGGCACTGTCTGATCGGGACTCCGAATGAGCACCCCTAAGTGGAGATACGACTATTGTACCTGCCTCCTGTATTTGTCAGCTGAGATGTTCACAAGACCCTTTTCCAGCCACAGACACGGGTGCCTCCCAACATCTTGTCACTCTTGTTCTTGAACTTACTTTTTCCAGCATCAGCATCCCTGGGGACCTTAGGCTTGTGAATTCCCGGGCCCCACCCCAGACTCACAGAATCAGAAGCTCTGCTGTCTCCCAAACCCTGGGGCTGGGGCCCAGGATGCTGTGTTTCACAGCGGTCGCCAACCTTTTGGACCTCATGGACCACCAGTGGCCCGCGGACCACCGGTTGGTGATCACAGCTCCAAAGGTTTCCTTAAACCAGAGGTCACCAACCTTTCGGACCTCACGGACCACCAGGCAATTCTGGTGCTGGGCAAAATGTATTTACTTATTTATTTTTAAAATGTATCTCTGCTGATTTCAGAGAGGAAGGGAGAGGGAGAGATAGAAACATCAGTGATAAGAGAGAATCCATTGATTGGCTGCCTCGAACTGGGGATGGAGCCGCAACTCTGGCATGTGCCCTGACTGGGAATCGAATCGTGACCTCCTGGCTCATAGGTCAGTGCCAAACCACTGAGCCACACTGGCCAGGCAAAAAATGTAGAACCACTGGTCTATACCACTCACGTGAAGTGTACAAAAACAAATGGTGTGGGTCAGACTGGCCCCCATAATTCCCGTCTACAGTAGGTTTTCAGCGAATATAGAATGACGGGTTAGGAAGAAGTTTTCCGTAGGGATGGTGGTGGTTTGTTTTAGTGGGTGAGTTAATGCCCCCAGGTCTGTAAGTGCCTTCCATAGCGTGGGCAGGGAAGAGTTAAAAGCTGCTATCCTCAGGGGCTCCACCCCAGGCCCTGGGTCCTTGTTGCTCTGTGAGGGCTCAGCCCCAGGAAAACACAGGAGGAGGGAGTGTTTCAGGGCTGTTTAGGTTTTGTGTGGAATTTCCAGACCTAACAGAGGAGCAGAGTGTAAACCCCTCCTCCCCATTCCACTTTGAGAGCGTGGATAATTCTTTGTCACTTAGCACTCAGGTTTTGGCTTTGAATAATGCAAGCAGATACAAAGAGAAGTGAGGGACAGAAAAAGCAGGAAAGAGAAATACCCAGGGTGGCAAATATGTTACAGCTCCAAGTAAAAAGCTCTCTTGTCTTAGTACATGGACAAGGAATCAGGGCAGATGGAGTTTGGGAGCTCCCTGCCCTTGACAAAGGCCAGGGGAGTCAGTCTAAAATAAAAAGAGATACTTGTAGGAGTAAAGGCTGAAGACCAGGAATGGCGCTGAGACTTGCAACAAGAGTTGCAAACTCAGATGCCTACAGGCGCCAGGCAGGCAATGTCAGAAATTGAACTGTGGGGCATGTGAGACAATAAGGAGTGGTGGAGACTGTGGCAAATACAGAGACATGTTTATTGCTCAATTTCTGCTGACTATGCACCTACAGTATCTAGGTCTTCTGATTTATGTTTGAAATAAAGCTGGAAATCTGGATTTTTATGTAACACTTCCCAGTTTTTAGAAAACTGCCCATAGTTGTGGTTTTTTTGTTTTGTTTTTATTTTTGGCATAGGAAAAACAAAATATATCTGTCGGCCAGTTCTCTCTGTGGACAGCTGTGATCAGATGTTAATTGTCCAAGTGAGAAACATACCTATAAGATGTGAACACAATGAATTATATAGTTATTCATCAACTATTTAGTAAATCTGTTTATTACTAGAACTTCATTTTGCTACTTAACTAATTCCGTTATTTCTAAAATTGCAATATGTAATTCCATGCAGGTATTGTTGAGCCAGAAATACACATCTACATTGATGAACACAGCAGACCATTGCAAGTTACTCTTCAGTGTAAAAACAGGAATTTTCAGGTGGTCCGGGGAATCACAATTTGAGAGCCACTGTAGGGAGTGGGGAGGGGTGATTAGAGGCTGAAAGACCAGCTCTAGGAGGCATTTGGGGTGGACTCTTGGTGGGAGCTGAAGAGGCCTGAGCTACTGCAGAGGCCTTGAGAAAGAGAGGAGGGAGGAAGTGCTGAGGGAGGCATGGCCAGGAGCAGACCGGAAGCCTGCGCAGGTCTGAATGTGGGAGTGGTGAGAAGGGGCCTGATGTCCAGGTTTTGTGCCCCAGTGCCTTAGCACGGCAGGAGCACTAAAAATGTGTTGACTTCTGAGAGGAGCTGCTTTGTGGGTTCAAGAGTGGGCACACCTTAACGATACCAACCTCAGAAGCCATTCTAGTTGGGAGACGATACATCTTGCATGGTCCCAACATCTTGCCTGTTTTAAACACTTTTAAAAAAACAGCCTTTTTAGCAAGTGCCCTCTCTCATTGCAGCACTAGAATAGTCTCATGTTAATGAAGTGTAAATATCATGCAGTTTCGCACATGAAATGTGTTAAAATAGGATAGTGTTAGCTGAGATTCAGGTCCTCACCCTTGAGTGTGAAATGATGCAATATACATGAATATGACACCCAGACACTTTTCTGTACAGCGCTTTCTAAGCCATAGAACACAGAGTCAATGAGAGAGGATTAGGGCAGCCTTTCATGGGGATAGAAAATCAGTGTTACAAATGCAAACTGCATCCCGGAGTCATCGCTGAAGTCTTAGCGGGATAAGCAGTCTGGCTGCGATTGCTATGTGGGTGGGTGAACCGGTCCCTGAGATTAGTGCCTCCTTTGGGTTCCAAAGCGAGTAGAAGGCCTGACCAGAATGGCGCCAAGGTGGGTAGGGCTCTTTAAGGGCCTGACAGGACAGGGAGGGGTGGCAGGTGCTTTCTCAACAGGCATGATGTGGCCCATTCCCTTATTCATCACTGGCCCAACCAACCCTTAGAGATAGATGCGATTTCTTCTGTGATTTCTGCCAGGCAAAGTTAACCTGATTCTTTAATAGTAACACGACTTTTTATTCAATAGGATCAGCTATAAAGTGGTAGCTTATTTTTCTTAAAAAAATCTTTCCTGGAAAAAAAAAATCTTTCCTGGTGCTCTGCATGGCGACATTTCCATGAAGACTAGCTAATTTCTCATCTCATCTCTGGTTTTAAAATGAATACCAATTCCATGTGCCTGGCATTCTGGAATGATGCTACCTGTCTTTCCCATACATTCTAGCCCTGCAAATGAGGTTTTCAATGAAGTGCTGTGCCACTGGGATTCATTAGGAGAAATATACTCTAACTGGAGGCCCGGTGCACAAAATTTGTGCATGGGTAGGGTCCCTAGGCCTGGCTGGCAATCAGGGCCGATCTGTGGGGCAACTGGTGGGGCTATTGGGGGGGGGGGGGGCACTGGCACCTGCCTTGGCTGGCCTGGGGCCTGTGGGCTGGGGGCAACTCCTGCATTGAGCGTCTGCCCCCTGGTGGTCAGTGCATGTCATAGCAACCAGTCGTTCTGCCCGATTTGTATATTGGGCTTTTATGATACAGGATTCTTTATACCCTCCATCTGTTACATAGAGTGACTCGTTAACTGGCACTTTTACCAAGTCCGGGAAGGGCTGAGAGTCACTGTGCATTCACTCAGCAGGTATTTATTGAGTGCCTACGGTGGACGGCACTGTGCCAAGAGCTGAGGAAACAGCAGAGAGTAAAACAGGCAAGAGCTCCTGTCTTTCCAGAGCTGATACTCTAGTGCAGTGGTTGGCAAACTGCGGCTCGCGAGCCACATGCAGCTCTTTGGCCCCTTCAGTGTGGCTCTTCCACAAAATACCGACTTCTGCACATGGGCCTGCGCATGGGCCACGAAGTTTCAATCACACTGTATGTGCGCGCCCGCACGTGGTATTTTGTGGAAGAGCCACACTGAAGGGGCCAAAGAGC
>NW_005365155.1:891920-895342 GCF_000412655.1 Myotis brandtii | reverse complement strand
TTTAAAAACAGGCACAGAGATGTAAAGTACAGAATATGGAACATAGTCAATAAAATCATAACAACTATGCATGGTGCCAGGTGGGTACTGGAAATATTGTGATCACTTCTTAAATTATGTAAATGTCTAATCTTTATGTTATTCACCTGAAACTAATGTAACATTGTATGTCAACTAGTTGAAAAATAAAAAATTATTAAAATAAGTTGGAAAACAAATAGATGCTATGGCAATGATGCTTGGACCAGGTGGTAGCCATGGCCACCGCCAGAGGTGCCGTGTGCTGGGTATTTGGAAAGGCCAATCGGGTGAGCGTGGGGACTGGGGACTGGTGTGAGAGGAATCCCATAACGTTTTTGGTCTCGGAGTTGGAAGGATTGATCTGCGGGGAGGTGGAAGTGTGCGGGAGGAGGAAGTTAAAGGAATATTGAAGTTTAAATTTGCAACGCCTGGTAGTCCGCCCAGTGAGGTAGGTTGTTGGATATGTGAGTCTGGGTTAATGGAGGAGGTTGGGACCAGGTAGAAATTGGGTGGCCATTGGGGTATGCCTGGTGTTGAATCTTTGAGACTGGGTGATGCCACCCAATGAGGGGGCACAGGAAGACAGGAAATGTGGGCGGTCCCACCTTTAGAAGTCTGGGAGGTGAGCAAGCAGCAGAGTCTGCTGTGAAGTTGCTTCAGTGAGTAGAGGAAACCAGGGAGGGCGGTGTCCTGGGGCCAGGGAGGAAGTGTCCCCAGAAAGAGGGAGATCGGTTGGGCCATACTGCCGTTCGGCCGGAAGGGGAGGGCTGAGAATTGATCACAGTATTTAGCGGTGTGGAAGATATTGGTGAACTCGACAGGGTAGTTTTGGTGGGTTGAAGGGGGCAAAGTCTGAGTCAATTCAAGGGCAAATGGGAGAAGGGGAATTGATGTCCCAGGAGACCACCCAATGTCAGAGCGCCTTCGTGAATGAGCACAGCGGTTTCATTCTGAGTAGGTCATGTACTGAATGCATTCTATTTTAATGCTTTAAAACCTGTCGTCAACTGTTGGAACTGATAACAGGCTGGTAATTCTGTATTTGATAAACTGGGACATGTTACTCGCTCCCTGCACTGCAGGTTACGCAATCTCTTACTTTATACTAACAAAGCCATCCGTTTAGTGAATGGCTGTACACTGATAGCTTCTCGCTCTCTCTTGACTCCATTTTTTGGAAATGAGTGTAAACAGATTTCTACGAGTTCTGTGTTATTCCATACTTGAGCCAGTTCGGTAGAAAAGATTTGTTCTGCCTGGGTCCAAAACCTTGGAAGAATTCCTTGGTGCTGTTGATTTACTTTCTTGGTAAGATTTACCTGAAATATTTAGAGTGCCATGAAATCACATATACATAATGTCTGTGATAGCCCTGAGGTGGAAGCCAGTTGTTAGCAGGAAAATTGGTGCAAATAGAGATAAACCAATCAACACTAAATATAGGTCATCAAAAAGTTTTTGTTGAGCACCTATCATTTGTAATGTCTCTTCCAGGTGCAGTGCATGGAAGGGTCCCTGTGCCTTCTCTTAAGTGGAGTGCACCGACAAGGCCACAATCATTGCTACAGGGCATCCTCAGAGTGCAGAGGAGGAGTACTTGAATGAGCAAATCAACACTAAATATAGGTCATCAAAAAGTTTTTGTTGAGCACCTATCATTTGTAATGTCTCTTCCAGGTGCAGTGCAAGGAAGGGTCCCTGTGCCTTCTCTTGAGTGGAGTGCACCGACAAGGCCACAATCATTTAAGCTACGGGCATCCTCAGAGTGCAGAGGAGGAGTATTTGACTCAGATTTGAATGAGCGCAGCATGGAGGGCTTCTTGAAGGAAGTGCCATCCAAATTGAGACCTGTAGGATGAACAGGAGATAGTCAGGTGTAGAGTGGGGGACAGGCCCTAGCCGGTTTGGCTCAGTGGATAGAGCGTCGGCCTGCAAACTGAAAGGTCCCAGGTTTGATTCAGGTCAAGGGCACATGCCCGGGTTGTGGGCTTGATCCCCAGTGGGGGACTTCCAGGAGGCAGCCAATGCATGATTCTCTCTCATCATGGAGGTTTCTATTTCTCTCTCCCTCTTCCTTCCTCTCTGAAATCAATAAAAATATAAAACAAAAAAACAATTGATTGGAAAAAAAATAAAATATTTGTCAGAAAACTGGCAGGCAAGGGAGAGCATGGCATTTAGGAGCAACCGAACAAACTCGATTGTGCTAAATCTGCCGTGAGGTGAAGTGGACAGAGAGAGGAGGCTAGCGGAGTGGGGAGTGGGGAGGGCAGAGTGCCTCTCTTTATGGAACATTGCATTATCCTGGGTTTTAGACCCCGAGTGAACTCGTCACTCTTAGGCAGGGGCAGCTCTGAATCTCAAGGAGACGTGTCCGTTAAAGACTCTGTGCAAAAGTTATAACCTGACTTCCTGAGTGTTTGTTTCCTTTGATCTGTGACTTGTGACACTGATTGGACTTCCCGCATCAGGAAACATAAAAACTTCATTAAAAAAAAGAAGGAACTACTGAAACATGGACTTGAGTCCAAAAGGAGAGGGGAGTCGGGCTGCCTGGCAGTGGGGGAGGGTGTGGGCAGCGAGGGATGGAGAGGAACAGCCCCGGACAGAGGAAGGGAGGACAGAGGAAGGGAGTGCTGCAGGGTGTGCCTGGAGGTCACACCTTGAGCTGTGGGTGTTCTGTGTGTTATATCACCTGTAATCTGCAGCCGGTGGCTGATTAATGATTAATCACTGTTTCTAGCTCAGCTATAATGTTGTCTTTATGTGCTGAGAGCCTTCGCTCAGTGGGGTGAGCCAGAGTGTAGCATCGCATGTGTAGAAATGTACTCGTTAGAAGCGGGCAGAAATATCATGCAAGGGTTAGGAAGGCTCCCCCAGCCCCAACTTCTCATGGATGCTCAAGCTTGTAAGACATTCCCCCGCCCCCTTTGCGCTTTTAGCTTGGTGCAATTCATACTCAATTTCTGAAAACACGTGGGCATTTTAGACCCAGGCCCAGATGAATCATACTTGCTCTACCAGCTCCAGAAGCAGCCACGTGGGCACTCACTTCTGAGGTCCTGAACTCGGAAAGAACACACAGATTATACTTAAAACTAATGGGCTTGATTATGGTCCGATGGGAACCAGCGAGCTCCGCACCCCCTCTGCAGGGCGGGGCTGCCCTCTCCCTCGCTTGCATTGTTTCCCAGCCTGTGGTGGGTGGGGGACTTTGCCACATCATTCCCGGCTTAAACACACACTCGGGCTGGGAAAGCTTCTCTCTCCAGCAGCCAAATTACAGCTCCCTGGAATGTGGCATCTAGAATAATTGAACAAGGGAGAATTTCAGTTTTTAATAGTTACCATTTAAAAAACATCAGCCAGTTTTTCTTTCCTCGTGCGCCCCCCCCCCCCCC
>NW_005365155.1:841823-891908 GCF_000412655.1 Myotis brandtii | reverse complement strand
CCCCCCCCCCCCCGTCACCCCAGTGATTTGGGAGCATGTGATCCCTTGGGGGACATTTATAGCGATTACTTTAATCAATTGAACATCCTTCTCTGTATATTAGAGCAACTTAAAATTCTGTTTTATAATTTCTTTTTGCACCAGTGGGCTTGTTTCACACCCCGAGGGTGCTTTCATTTACCTACATCTTTTCTTAAAAAAGCACCAGAAGGGATACTGCAAAAATATTGTTTTAAGATAGCATGCACATTGGTATCTTTTTAAAAATTATTTTCTGATTTTAAAATTCACTTTAACTTGAGATCAAATGTCATGGTCCAGTTCTGTTATATAGATTCTATCCCCTAAAATCATGTTCTAATGAATCAAACAGCAACAGATCATTGTCTAAGACTAGTACACAGGGAAAAAGAAGCGTAAATGCCTATAAGCAATCTGAGGAATTCCGGGAGAAGTCTAAGGATCCAAGAAAAATCCATCTTATTAAACGCAATTGTGGTAGACTTCCTGGAAGTGATAAAAGCAGGGAATCCAGTCGTTTACAATGACTTTAACTGTCATGAGCAGATCTGAAAACAATTTTGTGGGTTGAGGTAGGTAACTATCATCTCTGGAGATAACCATGTAACTGTAATATTATAAAAAACATTATAAAACTATTTTTTCTTATAAAAGCAGACTGTGTACTGTAGATCATATGGCTGTAATTGTTGGTTTTATTTGCTTTTTATAAATCCAAAGTTATAATGAAAGTGACATATTGCAATGAGATGTAAGGAATAGAGTTCTTTTTTTGTTGTTCCATGTAGTTAACTTTTTTTAAAATCTCTTTTTAAAAAGAGCGTTTTCATCCCATAGCCAAATGATAGGATGAACATTTGCATTTGAGGTGGCCGGGGATGGTATCTGTGTATCTACTCAAATTAGGTGCGGGCTGTGCAATAAAGTAATGCTTGATAGGCAGGGCTCTCAGGGGAATGTGTCTGCTCTGATGAAGGGAGGAGCATACCCTTGTAGTTAATTCCCCGGATGGAGGGTAACTGTTTTACTCTTAAGGATTTTGCCTGGGAAAAATATGTATTCATGCATTCATAACCTCTGTCTCTCTCCCTTTCTCCCCCCTCTGTCTCTCAGTTGTATACTCTGTGTTTGTGTGTGGGCCATTCCTCATTCTATTTATGTTTAAATATATTTTTATTGATTTCAGAGAGGAAGGAAGAGGAAGAGAGAGACAGAAACATCAATGATGAGAGAGAATCATTGATTGGCTGTCTTCTGCATGCCCCACACTGGGGATCAAGCCCACAACCTGGGCATGTGCCCTGACCGGGAATTGAACTGGTGACCTTCTGGTTCATAGGTTGACGCTTAACCACTGAGCCATGCTGGCCAGGCCCATTCCTCATTCTAAACATTTGTGGCCACTGTAGTATAGATGGTGGTTAAGACCAGGGTTGGTTGCCTAAGTTTGGATTCTTTGTCATCTTTATAGATGTGTGATGTTGGCCAATACGTGTGCATTGTTTAGTCAACTAGCTTATTTTCAAATTTGGGGTCATACTAGTACTAAACCTTCAGGGTTTATGTTGAGGATGAAATGAGAGAATACTGGTGAAATATTGACCACAATACATGTCAGTGCTTAGTAAAACTCTAGCTATTGTTTTGTTGCATAGACTACAGGAATATCATGGGAGAGAAAATTCACATTTCCAACAGAATAGTTTCAAATTAAACGAAGATACCCTGCCCTTTACAATTGGTAAATTACAAGTTGGTGAGAAGAATGGTAAAGAGAAGATTGGGTCACATCCCCTTTGGGGGGAGTATGCTGATATCAAGTGATTTTGAAAAGAGATGCCAGTTCCATCTCTTAAACTTCAAGATGCAGATGATTTCTTAAATCGCTCTCCCTGGTTCTTCCCCTCAGGTAGTGTTCGGATTCCTGACAGATGCTAGTAGTTATCTGTAAAGTCAAGAGGAAGGTTGTCACCAACTCAGGCTCTTTACGTTCATATTTCTTGTTTTATCACGATTAATCTTCCACGACTTACTGCATATCCTGCCTCACTGACGGTGGCTGTTGATAACGAGTGAGTGTGGCAGGCGTCCTTGGGTGTGTCCACGGTGTAGCACATATTCCACTGACTAATAGTCCCCTGTCATCATCTGGCCCGCAGCCCCACACGGAAGGCGCTCCTTCTCGCCAAGCCCAATTAAGGAAACCCGCTCGGTTTCTTCTTGGAGCCAAGAAGTTCTTTCGTAAGATCTGCTTCTGTACGGACTGTGGGAATAGCTCTCAGAACGGGGATTATTTCTCTGCTTTAGTTACCAGAGTGGCTTCCCTCAGTTTCAAAATCTCAGAATGTCGTAAACTTCTCACAGGACTTTGAGGCAACAGGTGCAAAGGGGAGAAAGAATGGCCCCCACTGGTCTTGAAGAGGCACCTGTGCAGGCGGAACCTGTGCAGGTGGGCACCTGGAGTGATGTGAAACCTGCTGTCAGTGCTCACGGCGGACATGGGTTATGAGCAATACTCATACCTGCTGTTTGCTTTGGGAGGAGTAGGGAGTTAAAGAAGAAGCTTAAGGATTTACTTGATTTGCTTTTCTATAGATGGAATAGACTACGAGGCACCTTTGCATCGCGGACGGAGGTTTGGGGACGTTTGTGCACCTTAGTCGGTGTGTGCTGCTTCCTGAACAGGATGGCGGCAGTGACTGGTATAGAGGAGTTGCCTTAAAACTGGCTAGATCTGTGTTAGCCAAAGAGCACCATTTCTCCCTTGAGAAACTTTCTTCTAGATCAGTGATTTCCAACTTTTCTCATCTCATGGCGCACGTAAACTAATTTCTGAAATTTTTCAGCACACCAAAAAAAGGTACTAGTTTTTGTAGACCTGACAAACAAAAAGGTATAATTTTGGTTCATTCACTGGATGGTTATTGTTGTGTTGGCGGTTGTCATTTTTTTTATTTGACAGCCTAAGGGGAGAGAGGTCAGTGCCCCTGACTAAATAACTAGTCAGGTAGTGCTTTTATTTTATCTTCACCCGAGGATATGTTTATTGATTTTAGAGAGAGAGGAAGGGAAAGAGAGAGAGAGAAACATTGGTCATTTGCCTCTGGTATGTGCCCTGACCAGGGATGTAACCCAAAACTTAGGTATATGCCCTGACCAGGAATTGAACCGGCAACCTTTTGGTGTACAGGACGATGCTCCAATGAACTGCGCCACCCGGCCAGGGTACATTGCATGTTTTAAAAATTCTTGTGGCACAACCATGTGCTGTGACACACCGGTTGAAAAAATCGCTGTTCTAGATCAACTTCCAACTTAATGTATTTGCCTAGTTATTTTATGTTTATGTCCTTAAAAAATACATATATTTGTAAGATAGCTATACCTTCCCCTCAATAGTATTATGGCTTTAGAACTCTGTGTAGATCCGTAATGAATAGTTTAATGCACAGTAATTCTAGATGCTATTAATTTCCAAACTTGTACACGGAATTTAAAAGCTGCAAAAATCCATGGAAACTTCCATAGGAGAGAGTTAATAGCCAAGCTAATTGGCAGTTCTGTCTTCCGTGGAACTGGCCATTGAGCTTTCTAAGAAAGCAGGGCTGATGAGTCAAGCTAACCCCCCCTGCAGGGCCTGACACAGCCAGGCCAGGGGCAGCCACCAGGCCCGGTGGCTGATTTACGGTCTGTTTGCAAGCCTGGAAGAGCCAGGGTTTGCTTTCCATGTCCTTGGCTGCTCAGATTTGCAACAGAGGCCTTTGCCTCAATTCAGATAACAGCAGTTTATTTTCATTTTCATATTTTTCCTCATTTTATTTGGGGGAAGGTATAGGGGGGAATCATGTTAGGTTTGAGGTCAGGGAGACCAGGAGGATCCTTATAGTGAAGGACTATTAGGTCTTCGGTGGTGCTAAGGTGCTAATCCTGTTCAGGTTTGTGAACCGGAAGATGGCCTGCGTATTAGGAAAATGGGGCTATTTCTTGTCCTCTCCTGGGACTGTGGTTCCAGCGCTGTGAGTTCCATGATTTTTTCCTCACTAACTAGAACTTTGAGGGTTGGTGATAACCCTGGATCATAAAGTCCCAGTACGTGCGCTTTTGCATGAATACATTGTTCCATTTTACAAAGAAACTGGCCCAGAGATCCTCCTGGCTGAGACGTAGTGGCAGGAGCTAGACTGGAACTGAATTTGCCAGACTCCCACTTCCAAATGATTCCGATCATCCTATTTTCCCAACCTCACCCTCATGGCCCCCACCCCGAAATCCTATATGATTTATGGCCTTGCAGGTCCCACCCACCAGCAGTAGCATGGGCACCCAGATCCATAATTCTGTTAACTGTCGATGTACTAGACGCGGTGTCGGCTTTTGTGGGTCTGGTGATCAGGAGCTCTCAGTCTAGCAGGGAGATGCCAACATGAATTATTACACAATAGGGTGTGGCACATTCCATAAGGGACATGTCTGCAGGTCCAGGAGGTGTTCAGAGGAGCACAGAATGCCGTGTGTGTGTGTGTGTGTGTGTGTGTGTGTGTGTGTGTAGCTCAGGGTTAGTTGTGTGAGGATGGTTTTAAAGGATAAAGAACTGGGTTGAGGGTGGGGCCTTCTAGGTGAAGAGATTTAGGAAACCCAACAGTCCACTGGCAGGGCTGGAGGGGAAGTTGGTAATGGGATCACGGCCAGTGGCAGACATCACTAGGTTGTATTCACATTGTCCACCCTCCCCAGCCTTCTTCAGATGGGAAGAGGCTTCCCAAGTTCACCCGCAATCCTCTATTTTCTTGTTGGGCTGATATGAAAAGTCTTTGACTGTGAGGGCTGGTGTCATGATGAGTGTGTGTGTCAGGTGCCCGAAGGCTCTGCGGCTGAGATGGGATTGGAGAAGAAGGTTCAGGAATCATGCTTTGCCTGGAGCTCAGACACCTAGAGGCAGAGGTCCTGTGTGGAGCCTTCCTGCCCTCCCAGGAGGCCGTGGGGGTGAAGGTGTGGATGCAGGTTTGCAGGTTCAGCTTCCGGAACCAGACAGAACTTCCCTTCAGTGTTCTCGGCCTTGGAGGAAACAGATAAGGGATGATAGGAAGCAGCTGCCTCTCACGTGGCCGGCAGAAATGCAGCCGCATGGAGCAGCTTGCTCATCTCAGGAATATGAATGGGAAGTCCTCGCTGATTAAACCTTTGGGGGCCCTGGAATGTGATTTGTTTTCATATATTTACCTGTCTCTCCACTGTCTTTCTGTTGCCTGCTGATTTTACTTTTATTTGTGCAGTAATACAGACTTTATTTTGTAAAATATTTAACCATTACAACTCTAAATAATTTTAAAAAATATCTAATTTTCCCCTCCCTGGTGAACCCTTCTCGTTTTTCAGAGTTGGGTGTGAGCACCTAACAGAACCCTTCCTAGGCATTTGCATAAATGTTTATACATATTCATGTTTAATTATTTCCATTGCTATAAATGGACTCAGGCATAGTTTGAACCTGATCCATAGTTCTTTATTTTGCATTTAATACCATCTTAAAGACCTTTCCACCTCACTCCATTTAGTTAAACCTCGAACATTTTAGAAGTGATTTTTAGATAATGAAACTTAATTAACTTTATCAGTACTTAGGAGTGGTTGTATGAATCCAAGTGCCTCTAAGAATAGGAACGGGTCCGGCCCGCCCACATCGGTGCTGAGCGCAGACATTTTAGATAATGAAACTTAATTAACTTTATCAGTACTTTAGGAGTGGTTGTATGAATCCAAGTGCCTCTAAGAACAGGAACGGGTCCGGCCCGCCCACATCTGTGCTGAGCGCAGACGGGGGCTGCTTTATGGCAGGCTGGCGGGCACCTGGCAGAACATCTCGGGTCAGCCTGATGAGAGGACTGATCTCTTGCTCGGAGAGTTTATTACTCAGTTCTGCTTCGACAAATATTTAGCCTTTTCTTATGCCAGGATCATATCAAAGTGAGAGGTGGCACCATATACAATCGTGAGAGCTGTGAATGTGGGACTTGTATCTTTCTCCAAAGCTTGCTTTGTAATTTTGCAAAGCCTAGGAGAGGTTGATCAATTTTTGACCCAAAGGAATTTTTATGCTGGGAAGTGGGACCCAGAATTGATAAAGGAAATCCTTTGGGAGAGGAAATGGGTCAGGTCAATGCTTTGATGATATCAATGGCCTGCTGACATCATGGGAAGCATTTGATGTCAACTTGGTAAAATTATCTTGTACATTTGAGTTTGCCAGACCCCTGCAGCCCATGGCATTGGGGGAGGCTCCCCGAAGGGCAATAGCAATTGTCCCAGGAGCAGCGGTCGCTGCTGGAATGCTGTCATCATGACCTCAGTGCTTGTTGTTTAGACAAAGGGGGAAGGCGCCTTCACAGCTTGACAATTTGCCAGCCACCTGCTGCCATTCTTTTTCTTCAGTGCTTTCAAAGCCATCAGAGCCTGGTCTTTAGTTCACTTTTAAAAATAACACAGGATGGCTCAGTGGTCAAGCGTCGACCTATGAACTAGCAAGTCACGGTTTGATTCCTGGTCCGGGCACAGACCCTGGTTGCTGGCTCGATCCCCAATGTGGGCACGTGTGCAGGAGGCAGCCGATCAATGAGTCTTCCTCATCATTGATGTTTCTATCTCTCTCTCTCTGAAATCAATATCCCTTCCTCTCTGAAATGAATAAAAATATATTAAAAAAAATAACGCAGGCATGCATACAATTATAAAAGCTTAAAAATGATGTAATTATGAAGGACACATGGCAACATGGGCTGGTTTTCCTAATCTTCTCCATTCCTGAAGGCAACGCCTTTCTTATATTCCAATTGCCAGCTGCTGCCTTGAAGAGGGACATTCCAGAGGGCAGGTGAACGTTCATGGTCAGTTACTTAGGTCTCTTATTGGAACTAACTCTTATCAAATAAGCATTAGAAGGACCTTCAAATTTCGGGAGGATGTGGGCCTAGGTCACGGCCTTCTGAAGAAATCATACTCTCTAGACATGATGGCACATACCCAGTTCATCGCTGTAACCTGGGTCTCAAGGAAACAGGGGCTTTGTGGGACATAAAGAAGTTAAGAACATGGTGTATCTTCTGGGGGATGTGAAATTGCTATTTACAGTTCAGGAGTGTCACCTCTTAGACCAGTGATTCTCAACCTTCCAAATGCCGCGACCCTTTAATACAGTTCCTCATGTTGTGGTGACCCCCAATTTCATTGTTACAAATTGAACATAATTAAAGCATAGTGATTAATCACAAAAACAATATGTAATTATAGATGTGTTTTCCGATGGTCTTAGGCGACCCCTGTGAAAGGGTCGTTCGATCCCCAAAGGGGTCGCGACCCACAGGTTGAGAACCGCTGTCTTAGACAGTGGATGACGGGGACATGCCCACTCAATGGTGAACATGGGTTTACATCTGCGTTTGTTCATTTATTAAGCACCGGTCAATCTGATCACGCAGAGAACAAATCAAGGAGACAGCTGTTTCCCATCTCCATCCTGCTCTTGGGGACCCCCCCCCCACACACACACACACATACACAGTTAGAGGCTTGACTTTCCTGGGGAAGTCACACTCCAGGACGGGCGCGTCACCTGCAGTGGAGGGAAGGCAGAGCCAGCTGGGGTAGAAAAGCCTCACCCCCGTGCTTACTGGTGCCGTGACCTTGAACACAGCCTTGCGGAGCCGCCACCTGCGAAACGGGGCTACTAAGACGGCCCCTGGTGATTATGAGGATGATTGAGACACTGGGAGTGAGCACCCAGCTGATGGTCCGGAATACAGAAAGGCCCAGGAAAGGTACTGTGACTTCTTTCTCTCTTTTCTTTTGTATCCCTTTGTCATGAGGTAGGATGGGCCTAGCCCCAGACGTTTGGGTCCTTGGGCTCAACATTGTTCACCAGGGGTAACTTTCTGAGGCTGACAGTCCACAAAGAGAATGTTTCCTTCTCCTAAAATGTCCCTCCTGGAGTTGCAGCCACACTGTGATGTAGTTGCCTCCCCCCTCACCCTCCATCAGGAGTCGGGGGGCACTAGACAGTTACAGTGAGTTACAAGTCCAAAGTCTCAAATTACTTTGGCCCAAGTTTGACATTTGAAAGTCTCCTCCAGGTGCTTCCTCTTGAACCAATAAATGTAGAATCCCACGGGGAAGGACACGTTCTTTTTAAAAAATGCCATTTTGAAATCCGCAAGCGCCAACCTCTCACAGCCCATCTCCGAGTTCCACGGTGCACATTCTCGCCTGGATTTTTCTCAGGGGCTCGATCTGTGCGGTAATCATTGTCAGCCCTGGTTTGACTCATGCATTCCTCGCGGCTGCAGTCAGCTGTGTGTTTATGTGAAATATGGAAACGATTTCCCCCTCCTCTTTCCTTTGTGCTGGAGTTGGGATGGAGCGGCTGAAGTTCGCCTTTGTTATTTCTAAGGGGTCGTCCGTTTCAGGGCTTGAGGAGGGACAGCTGGCCGCGTGGCCCAGACGGGTCCTCCTGAGACCTCGCTGACATCCCCGCAGCTAAAACCTGACTCTGAATCCAGCATCCTTACCCGGTGCCGGGAGGCCCTCCCTTCTAAAGCTTCGAGTTGCCCAACATTGAAAACAAGTTGGAAACGAAAACAATGGTCAAGAATCGGTACCGGAGGAAGGATTTCTTACGCTGAATGTGTCTGCTTTATCCGGAGCCATATGTCTTGTGTCTTGGTCTCTGCTTAAAACGTTATTTTTCTTCTTTTCACCTGCTCTTCCGCTTGGGTCCCAGGAGGTTGGGGAAAGTATAGGCTGAGTTTTCAAGGTCCAGAGTTTAGCTGTAGAAAAAGAAAAGCCAAACAAGAGGGTGTGATCCTCCCCCTCTTAAACCATTTGCCCTCCTGAAAAAGAACGTTTTGTGAAAATGATCCCAGGCCATAAAAGAGACTGTAAGCCGCTGGCGTTGTGTCCAGCCCGGCGTTCTCATTATACGTTGAGCAACCCTTTTAGTGCCTTGGCAGATAGGGTTTCTTCCTTCACAGCATCATGTTTTCCCAACTGCGGAGTTAGAGCTGCTTCATGTGCCGTGACACATGGCCAGGTGTCAGGATCATTTTATAGGGGAAGAAACTCAAAAAACTTTTAAGACATGCAGCTTTCAGGGGAAGAAAAAAAACAGAAGTCAGTTTTGCAAAGAGTTTAAGTAAAAGGGCACCCATGGGTTTATGCTTCCTTCATGGGCAGATCTCAGAGAGGGCCTAAAAGGGGACGTGCATTTTAGTCCCTCCTTCACAGTCCCTCAAGGTGTAGCTGTGTGGAGGGACCTTGAAGGAGCCAGAGACATGAATCAGAATATCCGGTCCAGGGGGCAGGGAGGGGGTGATGAGCCCCGCTGGGTGGAGGTGGTGTGGCCGGGGCCCAGCGGAGGCCTCCTCACGGAGGAGAAGCTTCAGGTGAATCTTGGAGGATCGTGAGGCCTTTGCCAGATCAGATAGGAGCGTGGGAGGCCTGCAGAGGCATGAAAGTGGGAAGCGGCAAGGTGTGTGAGCAGAAAGAATCCTAACTCGGAGAGGCTGCAGCTGGAGGGTGCGAGAGGGAGAAGGATGGGTGTGGAACTCGGCCAGGTACCCCGGGCCAACCCTGGGAGGCCGTTGCATGTCATATGGTCATGCTAGTGCCTTTAGGACTTGGCCCCGCTCACTTGCGAGGCCCTTCTCTGATGAGTTGATACTTTATCTCCTTTCCCCTTCTTCCTAGCACTGAGCACTGACCTGTTACAGGTTAGGGTTAGTGTGTTTGCTGCCTGGGTCCAGTCACTGGGATGGAAGCCCCTCAAGGGCACAGACTTCCTTCTGGTCTGAGCCGTATCCAGCGCCTCAAAGTGCCGGCCGTTGAGTGTTGAGTTGGGGCTTCATCCTCTGAATGTTGGGGAGGCATCAGAGGGAATAAATGGGTCGCATGAGCATAGTTGGGTGGTAGGAAGAGTAGAATGAATGACACATCGAGCTGATGCCAAGTGTTTCGGGAGAGAGCTCCGTGCACATGGAGGGTCAGGGGAGGAAGCATGCCAGAGGTCCCGCTCTCCGGGCCACCTTGGATGGGCCCAGGGTTTGCCCACCTGGTTGATTATCAGTAGCTGATATCAATCTCATTTTACTGGAGATGTTTTTAAAACTCTACTCAGAATTTGAGAGAAGTTCTGAGAATTACTTTTCCTGTTTTGCAAAACCAATAGCTGCCCAAGGATTCCAACAGAGGTCAAGATGTCATCATGTTACATAGGCGTGTGCCGTATGACGATGTTTTGGTCAACAACAGGCCACATATACTGTGGCGGTCCCCCAAGATAATAATGGAGCTGAAAAATTCCTATAGTCTGGTGATGTCGCCATGGTAGTGTTCTAGTACAACGCGTTCCTCACGTGTTTGTGATGCTGCTGCTGTAAACAGACCTGTAGCTGCTAACTGGCAGCATGGCACAGACAACTATGTACAGAATGTAATACTTGATAGTGGTAATAAATGACTATGCTACAGGTTCGTGTATTTACTATACTATACATCTCATCATTATTTTGGAGTGTGCTCTTTATACTTATATATAAAAAAACAAGTTTTCTGTAAAAGTGTTATACCAGTAGCAACCTCATAGAGCTCATGTTTACTGTGTCTCTTGGAAGAAGCATGTTCTCTTGTGCTTGATTCAGTCTCATGTCGTTTTCTGCAGTGACAGGCTGTGGAGGCTGTCCCATTCAGCCTAGCTGTGTAGAGGCTATACGATCTAGGTTTGTGTGAGGGCACTCAGTGATTTTTCACACAAGAATAAACTGCCTCATATTGAATTTCTTGAAATATATCCCTGGGAAGTGGCACATGATTGTGATCATTTTTTGTTCATTTATTGATAATTCAATGATAGAAAGACTTGATCTCAATTTAATGATCTTCCTTTGAAATGCATCGAATACTTTGAAACAAAATGAGTTCCTTATGTAAAAATAGGTTTTAATAGACTTTGTGATAGCCGATCTCATACCTATTTGTGTCTTGCAGTTAGGTTGTCTGCAAAATGAAAAAAGATAAGAAAGTGAACATTCTGCAAATTTTCAGAGATAAGTGATACGATGTACCAGCCTGTTGACTGGGCTTGGAGGGGTTCCAGTGCATAAATTTTCCTGGTAACTAACTGAACGTTATCACTTTAAGACTTGGATATTTTTTATTTTCCACTCATTTTGGCTAGAAATCGTTCTAAAACAAATGATTTACTTTCTTGTGTTCAGAAACAGAGTGCATTCGACATTCCATGAATTTTACGTAATTACTGAAGCGTTTGTTTACCGTAAGAATAATGTAGTGGCGCTGTGTCTGTCTTGGTGAGCGACTCTGGAATGTCATCTTTTCAACTGCCCCGGGTTTTTAGGTAGCAGATGCTCCTACCAGCACACCGCGTGTGCCTTTCTTGAATTGACTCAACTTGTCTCTTTGAAGGCTGGGAAACAGAATAACGTACTTGCTTTCTAAAAGGAGATTAAGTAGGCTTTGGGTGAGGCCCCGTGTGAGAAGTCCTGGGTGAGTCCTGTGAATGTACTTATCATCTAGGCTTAACATTTCAGAGAACAAAGGACTCATATTTTTCAATTCTTCCTAATATTAAACCATCCATATCTGAACAAAACTATACTGTTATTTCTATTGGCCACACTGCTGGGTTTGCAGAGTGAAAAATAACCCCCCAGGCCTCTTACACTGTTTGTCTAGAGGGCTCTTGGCTTACCATTGGGTTCCAAGGGGTGTGAGGTGAGGTGGCTGGAGCTGTTACTATACTAAAGGTTTGTTTTTTTATCTTCAGTAACAATGATAATTTATTGGGCATCTACCATGTGTAAGACATTGTGAGCAATGTGGGGAAATGACTTCTTCCTAGAAATTCAAATTCTAGTTTGGAAGAGGAAGCAATGGAAGAGAATCAGTTAAAGGTTGACCTTGAACTGAGGGGACAGCTTCCAACATAACTCAGAGCTGACGGGAAGAGGCCCCAGGGAAGGTACAGCAGTGGGATCAGCCCTGTTTGTCAGAGGTGTTGCATGTGGTGTCCAGGTTAGCATACCTGAGTTCAAGATTGTCTGTACACGCCAGGTGGGTGGGGTGGACAGCAGGACCTACGGGAGGTGAGACAGGTGATCACTTCCACGTGGGGAGGGGGCGGTTCATGGAGTGGGGAGGGTTAGTGTTGGATCTTGACTAATGAGTACAATTGCTGTGTTACAGAAAGCGAGGGAGGGCTGGCCAAGAGGAGCATAATGCCCAGGCTGGGGAGGTGGAAAAGGGCCAGATGTGTGTTGCAACTCTGATTTGTTCTGTTCTCAAGAGAGCTTGTTCATTCTCCCGGCTTCTCTCTCTGAGCCTCCGGGTGGGAAGACAATGGGTTCTGGGGTTGGATGAACTTGGAGCTCAAGACCAGTTCTACCACTTTCTAGGGGTGTCATCTTCAGCAATTTTTCTGAGTCTCTCTAACATCCACTCCCTCATAAAAGGCAGGGAGATAATCAGACTGATCTTGTCGACTCTTTAGAAAGGTAAATGAGACTTGCATTTGACCATGTACTATAGAAGCCTAGACGATGCTCAGTAAATGGTATCATTTTCTCGGACCAGCCCTTACTCAGGGCTCCTGTCTGGAGCCTCTTGGTGCCCACAGGCTGTGCCCACTTACTGACTCACTTACAATCAGCTCAGCAGGTGCAGGAGGAAATGCATTACCTCATCTTCTTCCTACACTTCTCTCCCTTTTCAGATCTGTTCACCCTCTTAAGTTGCCATTTTCAGTCTGGGTAGAGTTTGAATTCTTACAGTTAACCTCGTTCAAACTCTTGGGTTCATCTTTGATTAACTTTGGCCTTTCGTATGACATCTCTAGTCTGTCATCTGATCCTGTCCATTTTTTTCTCTTGTGATGCCCTCATTCCCATGTGCCCTGGGCTCCCATCACTTCTCAACCGATTGCTCAGAGGCTTGTCTGAGGGAGTCTCTGACTTTACCCAGCCTCTGTCCATCTAGCACAGCCGTGGGCAAACTACGGCCCGCGGGCCAGATCCGGCCCGTTTGAAATGAATAAAACTAAAAAAAAAAAAGACCGTACCCTTTTATGTAATGATGTTTACTTTGAATTTATATTAGTTCACACAAACACTCCATCCATGCTTTTGTTCCGGCCCTCCGGTCCAGTTTAAGAACCCACTGTGGCCCTCGAGTCAAAAAGTTTGCCCACCCCTGATCTAGCTTTTACCCTTTTATTTAATGATGTTTACTTTGAATTTATATTAGTTCACACAAACACTCCATCCATGCTTTTGTTCCGGCCCTCCGGTCCAGTTTAAGAACCCATTGTGGCCCTCGAGTCAAAAAGTTTGCCCACCCCTGATCTAGCACATTCTTCAGATACTACTGCCATCCCCTTGCCTTCCATCCTTTGATTTGGCCATTCCTGTTCCATCTAATCTTGTTTTTCATTAGTTCTGCATATGATAATAGGTAGTATTTGTGTGTGCTTTTTGTGTGCCAGGTATGCGTTAAGGCTTTTATTTATTAACCCAGTTTTCTTTATAACATCTACATCAGGTACTATTATCCTTGCCATTTTGTAGTAGAGGAAACTGAGTCACAGGGGAGTTAAGTGATTGTCCAAGGTTGAATAACTAGTCAGTATTTGAATGCAGATGACTTGGCTCCAGACCCTACCTTCTTAAGACCTGCTCTGTCTTCCTTCTCTTTCACCCATATAGACTCCTAGAGGGCCGGGGCTCAGTCATTCACCTCTGCTCACCACACTTCATGCCTCTTCCTGATATATAATAGGCACTTACTAAATGCATGCACTGCATAATTTCCTCCCTTCTCCTCTGAGACCTACTTCACACTGCTCTCTCCCAGCATCATGGTGAGAGATGGAGGAGGGGGAAGTGCTCTCCTACAACCTCATACAGTTTGGGGTTCAGATCTCAGACATGTACCAGTGATCTGACCTTTGTCAGGCTGTGTTTCTTAAGCCACTCTAAAATGGGGGTATAGTAATGCCTGCCTCATAGAGTTTATATGAAGTGTGTCAGATGCTCTGATTCTGTTTCTAGCACATGGGAAATGGTCAATAAGCATTAGCTTCTACAAGTAGTTGTATTATAATGCCCTCCCCTCCCACTTTCAGCTAACTCTTGTCTGTTCTTTTAGGCCTATTCCAACTCGTATGTTCTCTATGTCACTTGTGTAACTTCTTCAGCTTACAAAGAACTGGATACTTGTTCCTGTTTGACCGCTAATTAGTTGTGTGACTTTGAGCCAGTCACTAAATTTTACAAGTCTAAGTTGGATCATAGTGATAACAAGGGTTTTTGTGGATTAAATAAGGAATATGTGACTGATTCTGAGCACTCAACAAACTTACATTTTCTTGCCTTTTTTCCCTTCCTTGTCACCAACTCCTTCTCCACTGACCAGCAGAAACTTCATAGCAGCTCATCAATAGACTCAAGAATCTAACTTAGTTGTTTGGAAATTACATGGAAGAAAGGGAGGTTTCTGTTGCATGGGATGGACTGGACTGTGGTCCGTCAGCAGGAAGTTCATGAAGTTGAAGAGCTCCTGCCCTGTGTCCTTTTGCCTTTTTGAAATGTACTCTCAGTGGTCATTCTAAACATGGCCAATCCTTACAATGAATAACAACTTTGACATCCTTTGAATTCATTCATTCAACAAATAATTCTTGAGTAGTTACTCTATGCCAAGAACGGTCCTAGATATTGAGGGCATGATGATAGACAAAACCAACCTGGTTCTAGTTTCCCTGGAGCTTGTCAATGTTGGGGAGACAGACACCACTCATGCAAATATCTATAATAATAAAAGCATAGTATGCTAATTAGACTGGACAGCCGAACGACCTTCCGGACGTCCTTTCGGACAACCTCCCGGACAAAGCTGGGGCTGCGAGGGCTGAGGCAAGCTGCCGCAGCTGTGAGGGCCGAGCCCTTTGCACAAATTTCGTGCATTGGGCCTCTAGTTAAGTTACAAAGTGAGATGTGTTATGAAGAGAAAGCAAAGGTGTCATGATTCATAATAAGCGAGATTTAGTGTTGAGAGCCGGGAAGTATTCCCATTGGAAGGAATGTTTGAGCTGAGGGCTCAGTAGGAGTGTCCAACCAGGGAGTCAGTGGAATATCTTTAAATGTAACACTCACTCTTTTTCTTTAATGCATGATGCTACTTAGTATTTTATTAAGCTTGGATGATGACAGATGATAATTAGTCTTTAAATCTGGAGGTGCCCAATTATGCTGTCCCTGAATGTTTTTTATCTAACTTGTGTGTTCGTCAGGCTGGAGGAGGGAGGCTGGAAGAATTTGATCACAATCAGGCATTGTGTTTTTATTACACTCGGGGCCAGTGCTGTCAGTCAGGCCCATCCAGGCACTGTGTCGCATTGTAGGTCGCGTTGCCTGGGCTTGCCTACCCAATGGCAGGTGCTCTTTATTTTCATCTGTATTATGTATATTTGCTCTGAAAGTTGTTTTTGTTGAAACTTGAAGAGCCAGGTGCTTGCAGCGAGAGCATGGTCAGACTTATTGGAAATTTGAACACAAAGAAGGGACACCCCTCAGCCAAGTGTAACGAGCTACCCAAATATGACAGTTGTTTGGGGCATTGTCCTTGCAAACCCCCCAGTATAATTATCATTATGGAACTGATTTTTTAATTTTCTTTTTCACGAAAGGTATTTCCTGAAATGTTACAGCCATCTTCCAAGTTCAGGAGCTTGTGATAGCCCTAGAGATGATTTTAGATTGTCTGACTAATTCAAAGGAAGACTGCAACTAACATTTCTTCAACACCTGTCACTTGCAATTTCCCTTTTAACATGAAGAAGCAGGACCTGGGAGACAATTATATCCAGCTAATTATTTTTTCATATTTATGTTTATGGTACTTTCTATTTATGGCAAGTGATACCAATTTATAGCAGTGATTTAAAGACTAACGATGTTTAAATCCATTTTAAAAAAAAATAAGTACTTAGCCCAGCCAGTGTGGCTCAGCGGTTGAGCGTTGACCCAGGAACCAAGAGGTCATTGGTTCGATTCCTGGTCAGGGCACATGCCTGGGTTGTGTGCTTGATCCCCAGTAGGGGCAATGCAAGAGGCAGCATATTGATGATATTCCTCTCTTATTGATGTTTCTATCTCTCTATTCTTCTCCCTCCCCCCTCCCCGTCTAAAAAATCAATAAAAACATATTTTAAAAAAACCTAAATACATAATAGTAGAAATGACACTCAAATTTGGCAAAATCAGAAAGTTGGTTCTTGAATGACTGAAGATTGGGAATACTGCCTTGGTGTAATCTGGATTTTCCCCCTGCTCTCTGGCATTTGGTTTCTATTTCTAAGGGCCTATTTTAAATTTGGATGTTAAAATCTGATGACACCATAAAATATTATTTCATACCCACTTGTATGGCTCTAATAAAAAAGATGGATAATAACAAGTGTTGGTGAAGATATGAAGAAATTGAAACCCTCATAAATTGCTAGTAGGAATGAAAAATGGTGCAGTCCCTTTGGGAAATATTTTGGCAATTCCTCAAAAAGTTAAACATAGAGTTACCATATGACTCAACTATTCTATTTCTAGGTAGGTATATACTCGAGAGAATTGAAAACATATGTTCACATAAAAATCTTACATGAATGCTCATAGCATCATTATTTATAATAGCCAAAAGTAGAAACAACCTAAGTGTCTATCAGCTGATGAATGGATTAAACATGATGGTATAACCATACAATGGGATAGCCATAAAAAGGAATGAAGTATTGAACATGCTAAAATATGGATAAACTGAAAAGATTGTGCTAAGTGAAAGAAGCCAGACCTGAAGGCTCCGTACAAAATGTCCATTATAGGCAAACCCACTGAGATAGAAAGAAGGTTAGTGATTGCAGAGCTAGGATGGAAGAGGGAATGAAGACTGTCTGCTATAATGGGTATGGGTTTCTTTTGGGGATGATGGAAATATTCTCCAATTAGATAGTGGTCACACAGCTCTCTGAATATACAAGAAATCCCGTAATTGTACACTTTAAATGGGTGAATTTTATGGTATGTGAATTATGTATTAATATAAAAATCAGGTAGCATAAAAATGTGTGACTGTTCATAGAAGCCTTTATGTTGTCACCACTGCCAATTGCGTTATCCAATGGTGCCCATGTGGCCTTCGAGCCAGAATTCTAACATAGACTGACATGGGTGGGTTCTGCCCCGCTGTGCAAAGCATAACATTATGTTTTTATCTTCACAGTAGTCCTCTAAGATACGTGGGTTATTCATATGTAATAGAGGAGGTCGATACTTAATGAAGTTGAATGGTAGAGTAGGAACTTGAACCTGGGTCTTCACACTATACTTTCTACTATAATTTATAAACAAATTGTCACACACTTGAGCGGTAGTTGGCCAAGGTCATAGTTGCAAAATAACTGGGTGGAAGATGAAAATGTTTACTCTTGCCACATTAACTCACTTATTTGTATTCTAATCCACACTTTCCTTGATGCCACTCATAAATATATTGACTCAAGATGTCTTAAATAACAATATTAGAGTACTTCATAAGTTACAAAGCACTCTTAAGCACAGTACTTCACATTATCTGAGTTTGAAGCTAGGAAAAGTGAGGTATAAACGTAAGTAGCTGCCCTAGACACACAGGAAGTTAAGAAGTCAAGCTGGGTTTTAAGTCAGGTTGTCTGACACCACATCCACTGTATTTTCTGGTTGTTTTGGAGTGTGTGGATCCATTCCTTCTTCATTAATTCAACAATTACTTTCTGAGTGTCCATTATGAGCAAGAGTCTGTTCACGGAGCTGGAGAGCAAAGACACTCTTATGGTGCAGTTTAGAGGGAGGAGACAAACAGAAGACCATTAGCCTAATAAGCATGGTCATTTCAGATAGTGATGTTTTAAGAAGAAAATAAAAGGTTGATATGATAGGAAGTGATTTTGATACATATGAGAACAAAGATACCTACCAAGAAAGGTTCCTAGTGTCTGACTGGGCTCAAATGTAAGAACAGAGCCTCCCAGCTGTTTTAAAATGGGCCTCCCATGCAAGCTGCATTTCAGAGAGCAGCCTGCACTAAAGTGCCTGCCAGTACTGTGTCCCTGCTGGCTGAGCCAGTCCTTTCTTATGAAGGAGTTTCTGGAATTGTATTTCAACCAATAGGACTGAGACTTTCCCTGTCCAATCAGAGCTGTGCAGCTATATTCCCATTAGCATCTTTACATCCGATCAGAGTGGCTCCATTCAAACCAATCAGGACATGGCGTTTGGGACTGACTAATCAAATTGTGAGGATTTGGAATCCACATCTGCATGAGAGCGGACCAATCAGGGACCAGGGGTGGAAACGTATGTGTGTGTGTGTGTGTGTGTGTGTGTGTGTGTGTGTGTGTCTGTCTATAAGTCAGCTATCCTCTGGCACTTTCCACTGAAGACTGAAGACTGCATTTCCCCAGCTGCAGCTGAAACATGGAGGACTTCTTGCAGAGCTGGGCCTTGTCTGAGAGCCGCCTCCTACCTTTGCTGTCCCACAGCCATGCTGTTTGACAATTGAGCTGTGATACTATCGAGCTGTTCCCTAGCTGTGCTGTTCTCATAGACGTGCTGTATCACTACTGAGCTGTTTGTCCTCAATAGTTTCCTTCTTCACCACACCCAAACTGGGGATTTCTGTTAGCGTTGAGTTCGTGACAACAATCATCAGTTGGCACATAGATGGACTTTTTTTTTTTTTAGATTGGATGGTCAGGGAGTATTTCACTGAGAGGTGATATTTGAGTTGAGACCATAAGTACCTAAGAAAGTCAGCCAGGCAAAGATCTGGCTGAAGACTTTTCTAGAGAGATGAACATTTAGTATAGTGCATATCCCAGCATTTCCTGTGTTTCTTTTTTTTTTTTTTTTTAAATATATTTTATTGATTTTTTACAGAGAGGAAGGGAGAGAGATAGAGAGTTAGAAACATCGATGAGAGAGAAACATCGATCAGCTGCCTCCTGCACATCTCCCACTGGGGATGTGCCCGCAACCCAAGTACATGCCCTTGACCGGAATCGAACCTGGGACCTTTCAGTCCGCAGGCTGACGCTCTATCCACTGAGCCAAACCGGTTTCGGCTATTTCCTGTGTTTCTTAATCAAATTTTGAGACTTGAGTTTAAACCACTATTCTAGTCTTCTGTATACACATGTCATTTTCTACTTTTTGGAAGAATGTATATAGACTATACATAAATAATAATCATAAAAATAAATTTCAAATTAAATACTTACTTTTTAATAGAAAAATATCATCCCAGACGTGTGGTTTTCTATCAGGCATAAGCCTCATGCAAAATTCCCTCGTAGGAATATGAGCTGTGGTTTTTGCTGGGATGACTAAATGGATGTTTTGAAGCTCATGAGAAGAAAAAGTCATTCTATCAGTGGGCCCTCTTCAGGATCACCTACTGACCGTATTTTTCATGGGAATCCCCGAAAGAGTTCATAAGCCCCCCTCCTCCCACAAGTGCTGTAGGGTCGTGTCTCCTTAATGCTAAGTATATATATATCTCGAAGCTGACTCAGATGGAAATCTTTGTTCTGGGGACAATCTCATTTTTTTAGAACTCCCAAGCAGAAAGCTTTTGTTTCGTTGGTGTTGCCATGCCTCTCCAAAACAAGAAACAGGGAAGTGAAAGGATGGAGGTGGTTTGAGTGAAATATCCTTGAGTTTTGGGCTGGTGGTGGTGGTGGTTGGTGAGGGTGGGGTAGGACGTTCCATGGAAAAGGTTTCCGTGCCTGTTGTTTCACCTCAGGACCGGTCTTGGTAATGATTGTCAGGGCCCTTTGGGCTCTCAGTGGGAGCAGAGTAACCATCTGATCTGCATTTACTCTCCAAAGCTTCCTCTTCCTCCTTTCTGTCTGGTACCTGCTTCCTGCATTCCCACCCCGTTCTCTTTGGTTAACTCTTTTTCTTTTTTTAATATATTTTATTGATTTTTTTACAGAGAGAAAGGGAGAGGGATAGAGAGTTAGAAACATCGATGAGAGAGAAACATCGATCAGCTGCCTCCTGCACACCTCCTACTGGGGATGTGCCCACAACCAAGGTACATGCCCCCAACCGGAATCAAACCCGGGACCCCTCAGTCCGCAGGCCGACGCTCTATCCACTGAGCCAAACCAGTCAGGGCTGGTTAACTCTTTTTCATGGAGCAGCACTCCCAGACTTTCTAACCCTCTGTAAAAAGAACGAAACAAGTGGAGGAGAATAGCTTAATAATACATCTTTCTTCATTCATCGTTGTCCCTTCCCCACACAAGTTTTCTTTCAGGGAGTTCTCAGATCACTGTCTTAGGGCAAAGCCAGAGTCCCAGGCTATGGTAGAGTGGACCCTCCAGTCTCCTGGTATTTCCTCGTGTTGCAGCATCATTGCTGGAGCGTGCTCCAGTGGGGCAGGTGCTGCGTTCGTCTTTGTTTGTGGTAGGATGCAAGTCGGTACATGAGCTGAGTGAGTGGACTGCTCTCTACTCTGGGAGTGGATCACAGGCAGGGTTTGTTTTTTTCTTTTTTTGTAGCCGCAGGATATACACGTAGGTGTGCACCTGCACCGACAGCGACTTCTCTCTCTTGTTCGTAGTATTGCTTCTGTCTGTCTTTGTCATTTTCTGGGATGCTCATGGCATACAGAAGCATGTCTTTTTCTAAATTCAGGTTTTTGGAAAATAACTTTGGGAAATATAGGTGGAGAGGTTTGTGAATTATTTAATCCTTTAAAGGCTGCCAATTTTATTGGTGTATCACTACCCTGTCTGGTCACCTCTGGCCTAAAGGACCAGTTTCTAGGGCCACATTCAAAAGTGAAGAGGCTACAAAAGAATTCCATCCAGATTTCTTAGGGGAAAAATAGAGTCCATCAGTCTCACCTGTATTTTAGAGAGTTAATAAGGAGCGTGGGACACCAAATCCTGCAGACCGCTCGTGGATAACATACTCCCCATGTAGGAGCTGGGGTCCCCAGTTTCTTAATTTTCTCATTTGACCCAATGGTGTTTACATGGCCATTAACATTTCTGAGGGCCATCGTGGGCAGTAAACTAAGTCAGCTTAATGACTTGTGCAATTTCCTGTTACATAAAACTCTACTTTCCTTGGGTCAGTTAAGAGGACATCTGTGAACATTCTGCATTGGAGGATGGACAGGCAGTATCTGGAGGTGAAGAGCAGAGACCCTGGTGCCCGTCCCCGTGGGTGTGAGCCCTGGGCCTGTGTGGCCCTGGGGAAGTCACCTCCCCTCTCTGTGCCCCAGCTCTTCATCTCCAAAGTGGGACACTTATGTGGGGACATTAGGGAGATTAAGGGATTTATATACATTCCGTTTTGGAAAGGTATCTGCCATGCAGTAAGTGACATTTAACCTTTTGCTACTATAATATCTATCATTTTATATGTTTAGCTTCCCTCTTAATTTTACATCTCGGAACACTTGATTCCTTCTCATCCATAGTATTTGTAAGCTCTATCAATCCTATTGTATTTTGCATTAAAGACTTTAGAAGTTGTCTGGACATCAGTTTTGCAGGGCTGAGGCCGAAAGTCTCCTGTGTTTCCACCAGATGCAGACCTCTGCGTCCTTCACCTGCATTTGCTGCGGCACCATGACGATGCTCTGCAGAGGATGCTGGTACCTTAAGCTGTAGGGGTCCTTCCGGCCTTTGGCTCTTTAGTGTACGTTTTATTTAAAAAATATTTTTATTGATTTCAGAGAGGAAGGGAGAGAATCATTTATCGGCTGCATCCTGCACGCCTCACACTGGGGATCGAGTGCACAACCTGGGCATGTGCCCTGACTGGGAATACAACCGTGACCTCCTGGTTCATAGGTTGAGGCTCAACCACTGAGCCACGCCACCGGCTTAACATTTGATTTTTGTTACAGGTCCATGTAGGAGGTGGTATTATTACCCCTGTTTTACAAATGAGGCAGCTGAGGGACTTGCCCCAGGAATCCCCAGAAAATGGCTGCTGCCCTGCCATTTTCTGATACAAATCATAAGACAGTGTTTTTCATAATCATAAAACATTGTTTTCCTTCTGCACGTGGGGCTTCTTTGGAAGCGTAGGGGTATTTGCAACCAGGCTTGGTGGCGGTGGAGGAAGTCTGGGCCCTCTCACTCTGGCTCCCGTTCTGTGGGAGCCTCTGCTTTGTGATTCTTTTCACATTGAATTATCTGCTTAACTTAATTTGTGTAAATGGAATGTGTTTAATTTCCTTTTACTTAATTGTGTGTTTCTCCCAGTCCTGCTAGCCTTTCTGTAAGTTCCCTTTACAGAAAGCAAAAGAACTGGCAAACAGGCCAATAGGTAAGAGTGTAGGGTTTATGGCAGATGCAATAAACCCAGTTTACTTGAAATTGGGGGTTTTGTTTCCCTTCTTTGTGGGACTGCATAATAGTTTGATTCAGCTATTTATAAATGTTTAATTGTTTTTGAAACAATAGGATAACCGAACAATAGGCCATAACGTATTGGAATAATGAAACGGGGCAATACTCTTTAAAAGCTAGTGTATTCATATATGTGTCCCGTGAGGGGAAAGTCTTAGCTCACCCTGGGTTCTGTTTTCGGGTGGGAAGCAATAGGCTGTTTCTGCCCGGTAATTCTCCTACATGTCGGAGAGCGTTTGATTAGCTGAGGAGAGATCATTTATATTCCCTCAGAGCCCTCAAGGAGATTCCGGCCCCCTTTTTGGGCAAATGTTCTGTTTCTGTCGGTTCTTAATCTCTGATCACTTGCACCCTTCGTCCTATTTGGAATCATCATCCCATCTCCCATCTGAACCTCTTTTCTGTGTCTAAACTTTTTCCTTCTTGCTCTAAAGCTACTTCTGAAATGCTGCTTCTTCAGTGAAACTTTCACAGTGAGTTGAAAGAGAAATCTGGCCTTATCTTTACTTCTACTTCTTCTTATTCAGGGATAAAGTTTAATGAACTTCCATTGTACACGGTTTCTTCACTTTAATTATAATGGACTAATTTATTCTGCACATGAAAACTGTTTGGCACAGTGAACACAAATTTCAATTCAGTTGGTCACTGGAACTTGTTTATTTCGTTTAAGGGAAGAGTTAATCACATGTGGGTGAATATGAATTAAAATGTTATTGGGTTTATGTTGGCTTGCTAGGGCTGCCATAACAAAGCCCCACAGACTGGGTGGGTGACACAGTAGAAATTTACTTTCTTGCTTTTCTGGAGGCCGGAAGTCAGAGATCAAGGAGTCAGCAGGGGTGGTTTCTTCTGAGGCCTCCCTGCTTGGCTTGCAGATGGCCTCTTCTCCCTGTGTCCTCACATGGTCTTCACTCTGTGTGCCTCCTCTTTTTTAAGAATGCCAGTCATATTGGATTCAGGTCCATCCATACGACTTCATTTTAATGTAATTTCCTCTCTAAAGATGTTACCTCCAAATAGTCATGTTCTGAGCTACTCGGGGTTAGGACTTCAGCATATGACTATTGGGGAGACACAATTCAGCCATCACAATAGGCAAGGGAAGAGAACAGCCTGAAGGAGAGGAGTGTGGGATATTGGTCATGATCTGGCTTAGAACTGGGTACTAGTAAGTGATTTAGGGTAAAATTCAAAAGAATTCGTCTTTGGTCCATACTTTCCCAACTTTTTAGACTCATTGAGATCTGAAGTACCTTCTAAGTATGTCTAAAATTCCATGATTCTTACTGATTATTTAGGAAGATGGTTGGAGAGGAGTTTTTATAACCCTGTGTTTGCTGGTAGAATGCAAAAGAGCGGGCCTTTTGTCAAATAGACCTTGATTTGAATTCAATCTCTTTTCTTCTGTATGAAGCTGAAGAAAACTCTGCTATAAAAATCTTTCTCTTCGCATCTTGTAAACTCTGTGACTGTGGATAGGTAATATAGCATCCACAAGCCTTACTTCAGCCATCTGTGTGTGGTGGACATAGAGTTCTCGGGAGGCTCTCCTTGGCCCTTGGTCATTGTCACAGCTGCCTGCTGCTGATGGATGCTGCCCCTCTGCCCACGCCCTGGGTGGCCCCAGGTGCTGAGACCCAGCCCCTGCAGTCCAGGCGGAGCATCGCCGTAAATGCCTGCTGACTTGCGTGGCCTCCACAACCTGCTCCACTCACATGTCATGGAGACCACTTGTGGCTCAAGGCGGTCCAAGTGGAGCAAAGTTTATATCAATGTCCCCAACCTCGCTTGCTGTGTGATGGAGCCCTTCTGCTAGACAGATGTCATTTCAGGGAGGAATGACGACTCATCTGGTTACCATAAAATTCATTGTTTCTTACCTCTTCTTTCTATATTTAATAGCCCCAAATGGTTATCAGGAAATTGTTCCTCTTCCTATATCTTATCAGGAGGCAATCGGGGTAAGTTTGTGGGGCAGAGATGTCGTTTAGCCTAGAACATTAGATTTTAAGACCCACAAACTTTAGTATTGCCCGAAGTAAGTGCTGGACTTTTATCTACCTTTCTAGTCCAGAGAGGACCCACATAGCAGAGAGTGCGTGCTTTCTAGTCCAGAGAGGACCCACATAGCAGAGAGTGCGTGTGTGCGTGTGTGCATGTGTGCGTGTGTGTGCGTGTGCGTGTGCGTGTGTTGTGTGTGTGTGTGTGTGTGTGTGTGGTGGGGAGGGGACGGCAGCATGCTTTTCACATTCATTGTTCTAGTTAAATTGAGTTTGTATCCTTTGTGTTGGGATTGAGTTTATAGCAATCTAGTCGTTTAAAACACTAGATGGCTATTGTTATTAGGCTACAATAGTTGAGCCAATTCCAGTAAAATTTTACTTCAGCAAAACCATTAAAACAAGTTGACCAGAAAGTTCTCTGTCCAGGAATAAAGATTCCCAAGTTCTATTTGGCTTACCTATTTTAATCATTATATAAGAACATTAGAATGCAACCCTGTTGGCAGTAGTATTTGGTCTGGAAAATTCCCCTAAGCTAACCCATTTAACTGCCTTTCTCTGGTACCACTGCTGGATTCTGTATTCATCAGAAGTTTTTCAGTTGCAAGGTACAGGCATGTAGGATATTCTGGGGCATTTTCTCTCTCTCTCTCTCTCTCTCTCTCTCTCTCTCTCTCTTGGATTTATTTCTAGAAAATGACTGCCAGTATCCCCAAGGTTGTGTCTTTATGGCTTCCATTTGGAAAGGAAGAAAGAGCCTCTATCTTCTGATATATCAAATATCAAGGAAGATTTTAATTGGTTCCTCTTGAGTCCTGTGGTCATCCCAGAACCTAATGCTGGCCGGTAGATGAAATACTGTGGCAAAGCATCTTGATTGGCAGGCCCACTGGGATCACAAGGGCTGGGAGAGGATGGAACCCCCAAGGAAGAGTTGCTTAGCGAACAGTCACACATGTGTCTAGTACAGATAAGTGGCACTGCCGGTCCTCAGGGGGTTAGTGTTTGTTCTTTTAGTTGAAAGGGAATGGGAAGGTAAGTGTCATAAAACTGAACTGGCTCCCTTTGGCAACTTTAAGCTGCACCTTTAAAATCTGTCTGAGATGAGAAGATGAGGACACACTTGAAAGGTCCCTCAGGTGGGATACATGTTATATAGACAGTCGAATAGTGGAGCCTAATGGTGACTTCTTGGAGAAAAGCCCACAATGGCACTGATGACCTCCTTTGCTTTCCCGGTAGGCTTAGATGACTGCCTGCAGCAGTACGTCCACAAGTTTGAGCGAGAGAAGATCAACGGCGAGCAGCTGCTGCGGATCGCCCATCAGGATCTTGAGGAGCTGGGTGTCACTCGAATTGGACACCAGGAGCTGGTGTTGGAGGCGGTCGACCTTCTCTGTGCACTGGTTAGTTCAGGAAAAGGTGATCTGTACCGGGGTGATGTTCTTTCGAACTTTGTTCTCATAAATCTCCATTGTTTGCCATTGAGCTTATCATTATCTTCTTTAAAAAAATATTTTCATTGATTTCAGAGAGGAAAGGAGAGGGAGATAGAAACATCAATGATGAGAGAGAATCATTGATCGGCTGCCTTATGCACACCCCCTATTGGGGATTGAGACCGAAAACCGGGCATGTGCCCTAACGGGGAATGGAACCATGACTTCCTGGTTCATAGGTCGAAGCTCAACCACTGAACCACACCAGTTGGGCCATTATCTTCTTAATGATTCATTGACGTGAGCTGGAGATAATGTGAGAAGGGAAGAAAAAAAATCATTTTCCAGATTAAGAGTTGGCAAATGGGGCCTGTGAGTTAAATCTGATCCATGTCTATTATTGTAAAGAAAGTTTTTTTGGGACAGAGCCATGCCTGTTCATTTAAGCATCGTATGTGCCTGCTTTTATGTCACACGGGCAGAGTTGAGTATTTGTAACAGGGACCATGGGTCCCCCAAAGCCTAAAATACTATCTTGCCCTTTATAGGAAAAGTGTGCCTGTTACTGAAAAACTCCTTTAGTCTTATTTTTTAATCTTGTATAAAGAATAAAAAGATAGAGACAGTCCTGAAAGAAAATGTCTACTAAATTGCAATGAAAAAGGGGTTCTGATTTCCACGTCTGTTTTTGTTCCTATAGAAAGCATTTTTATGCTGCACAGGCATTCGTGATATTTAAGTAGCTGATGCCTGTGGGTGAAATAATGAACCTATCAAATGGCAGCTAAATGGGAAAAATGTGGATTTAGTTCCATTTCTCAGATGACTGGGCTTTGGCTTGACCGTGACCTGCCAGGTTCTGACTCTTGCATTACACCTGTGGCCGCGGGGGTGGCTCTCGGTGTGGGCTGAGAACACCTGCATGGGCATTGTGCTTGTAGACTGGCTGCCAGGGGCTGGGATCCATGTCTGTCTGTCCTGGTGCCGTGGAAGGGTTTGCACAGACCGGGCCGCATGCAGGCGGGGGTAGCAATGCCCGGAACCCCAGCCAGGGGAATATACAATGACCTCACTGTGGGAAAGAATGTGCTGCCCAGGCCGTGGCCAGCGCGGGCCTGCGCTCCGTTGATTATATAACACGCGCTGCATCGTGTGTCTTCTTTTGCTTAAAATGGCCAGAGCCTTGTCTCCTGCTCGGAGATGCACCGAGCTCTTGTTTAGAGAAGTAATGGGGAAATTATTTGATAAATGAGCCGCCACGAGGGAGACGCCGTGGCTAAGCCGGGTGAGCGCTGGCCTGGGAGGCGGGCTCCCTGCCCTCTGATCCGGGCCCTGCTGCTCGCCCTTCACTCTGGGGTCTCCAGGGAAACGGGGGTGTCTGCTTCCCCTGTCTGTGCGGACCCGTCCCCCTGGATGGGCCGTGGGCTAGCGTGTGTGTTTGCACTGCCCAGGAGATGTCTAAGAGCCCTACAACTGCATTTTTTATAATACAGTGAAACATGTTTGAGGTCACTTTTATTATGCTTTCCGGGAATGATGCTGTTCAGTCTTCTCTGCTCTTTTTTTTTTTTTAAATTGATTTCAGAGAGGAAGGGAGAGGGAGAGAGAGAGATAGAAACATCAGTGATGAGAGAGAATCATTGATCGGCTGCCTCCTGCACGCCCCACACTGGCGATCCGAGCCCACAACCCGGGCATGTGCCCTGACCGGGAATTGAACCGTGACCTCCTGGTTCATAGGTCGACGCTCAACCACTGAGCCACGCCGGCCGGGCTCGGCTCTTTTGAACCATCTCTCTCCACTTTGCGGTGGGGCTCGCAGGCCAGGGAAACCACCTTGAACTCCGCAGTGAGAAAGGGAAGGAGGACGGGGACTGCGGCACGTTGTGTTCAGTGAGGGCGATGATAAAAAACCGCTGCCTCTCCTGCTTCTCCCCTTTCCCTACCCCTTCAGCCATTAGACTGGAAGGAACAAAGCTGGACGCACGCCAGAACCTAAAGCTGTGTCTTATCTCCTACAATTTCCTTCTCATTTCCTTTGTAGACAAAGTTCTGACCTCAGACTCCTTCTGGACATGCTTGGTGTGCAGGGCGCTCGAGGATGCATCTGACGGAGGCTCGGGGAAGCCTCGCGTGGATGTGTCACTTCTGGGCTGGGGAGGGTTTTAGAGAGTTTGACTGAAATATCATTTCATCTTGAGATCATCTCCCTTTGAAATATTTTTATGACAGTGAATCTATTCATTATACTATCTGTGTAACTCATTTACACCACGAATCCATTTGCACCCTTAATCCATTTATGCCAGCTATAAATCGGCGATCATTTTTTGCCTTGAAGAATTCGTCCCCCGGGCAGTTAGTTCATGTGTACTTACACTTGGCCCTGGTGTCATAAAAGGGGTTTTTATGTAAACGCAGTTTGGCGGATGTTGATGTTATGATGGACAGGAAATGAATAGAATTAGAGTAAGGAAAAAACAAGGCCATTAGAAAGTTTTGGAAAGAAAAGGGCATATAGAATGGATAGGAACCTAAAACAGGGAGCAGCTACTGGTTAAGATTCCAAAACCAGTGAGCAGATGGCCCACAAATAGCTGATCCTGGGGAGAGAGCGAGGAGAGAAACCGCCTTTGTGAGCGTTGACCTTGGCTGGCTGGAGGGACTTAGGGGAGAGACTTGGATTATGAGACGGAATCGGGGCCACTTCCCAGGGTTGATTCAGAGTCTGAGCCCCGTTTCTTCCTTCTACCCCAGGGCCGAGGGCAGCGGGGACAGGCTGCTCTTTCCAGTAGGGTAGCTGTTGGCCACGTGACTCTTTCAATTACGATGAAATAAAATACAGTTCCTCAGTCGCACTAGCTACATGTCAGGTGCTCAGTAGCTCCTGTGGCTACTGGCTACCATGTTTGGACAGTGCAGCTAGAGAACGTTTTCGTTATTGGAGATAGTTCTATGGAATAGCATTGGTCTGGAGGGTGCAATTGAGAGTTAATGATGTGCAATTGTAACCCATTTTCTTTGCCAAATCAACCAGACCCTAGTTACCTGAAGACCAAGGCAGGGACAGATGTATTTTCTTGAGGTCGATGTAGGCTGAGAAAGTGGATAAAGTTGGAATTAGTGCATGTGTTAAGTGATGCCACCTACATGTGTGATTAAATGAAACAGCTGTAATGCATCTACCCGCCCAGGGTGTGTCTGCACGCTCTGTACCCTTAAGATTATTCACTGGTCACCATTTACCCACAGGGCAAATCGTTAAAAAACATTACCCTTTTCTCTGGGGAGAAATCATGCAGGAGGAATAATCTTTGCTGGCAGTTGGTTTTAACTTGATCTTTCTTATGAGCTTATTAAATGCTTTCAGGAAAACATAAAGTATATTTCTTAGGTTGTAATTTAATCGATGAAACTCGATAAGCTGGTTTTGATTGTATGTCTCTGACACTCATTAATCAAGAATGTTAGATCATGGACAGAACAAGTGGGAATGGGGAAAGAAGGTAGAAGTTGTGTTAATATCTCCCTTCCTGCCCCAGCCAGTTTGGCTCAGTGGATGGAGCATTGGCCTGCGGACTGAAGGGTCCTGGGTTGATTCTGGTCAAGGGCACATGCCTGGGTTGCAGGCTTGATCCCCAGTAGGAGGCGTGCAGGAGGCAGCCTATCGATGATTCTCATCATTGATGTTTCTATCTCTCTCTCCCTCTCTCTTCCTCTCTGAAATCAATAAAAAATATTTAAAAAAGATTTCCCTTCCCTAGAGTGTGTACAGTGTAAGGCACCGGAAGAGTAAGCGTCTGTTTTGTTTTCTCCTGTCTCGTGTGTCTCTGCCAGACCAGGAAATGGCCCGAAGGCTGACTTTGAATGGAGTGACATCTCTGTGGAGAGTTTTTAGTACACGTGTTGACTTTCGGAGGCTCATTTCCTTTCTTGCCCAGTTTGTATTTTCTTGATATCTTACCTTTAAGCAATTTGTGAAGGAGACAGGTTTTAGGGCAAAGATTGGTGAACATAATCAAATCTGTTCTGAGAAATTATTCCTTTTCTGTCTCTCATTGTGGGGCACTGAAGTCAATACTCCTTTCCTGGTCATGTTTCTATAGTAGAAGCTCTCTTGAGCTGATACCATCAGTTTGTTTTCTTGTTACCGTGGAATGGAGTCATAGGGAAAGGAATTTCCCTGCCTTTCTTTGCTCCGCCTTCCCTTCTTTTAAAAATTATTTTTTATTATAGCTTCATCTATTCATCCTTCCAGTCTCATGGCTTGTTTTTTTTTTTTTTTTTTTTTTTTGGGGGGGGGGGGATAAAAAGAACCAGCAATTTGAGTGGAAATGAAAAGAACCAGTTAATAAGAAGCTGTTATTTTAATATCAAATGTGGTAGGTTTGTAGGAGATTGAGGTTTAAAGCTTCTTGCAACACTAACATGCATTTAATCCCCTTAGAGTTCAAGAAGTAACTGCTGTGTGTAGTAGTGAAAGTTCCCAGTAACTTATGGTGACGTTGGCATTCAGAAAGCAGGCTTTTCTGCTTTTAGTTCAGATAGCTTGCTGTGAGTTGGCAGGCTGAGTAATTGAGCGAATGAAGGGACAGTTCCTTTCAGCGATAGTCACCAGTCCTTTAGGACAAGCTGTGTCATGTGGCTCTTTATCCATTTGCTTGTGAGTCTGATTCTCTGAACTGAAAGGCCATGATGCAAGTCCATCTTTTCATTTCTGTCTTCTCTATTCAAGGACAATTTCATATGCTGGTCTCTAGAAAAGGACAGTGAGGGGAAAACGAATGAATGGAAGGTTCAGGGAGAACATTTCCGTTAATACAGAGCACTCATTTTTATTATGACATTTACAGTTTATTTTTAAGGTTTGCAAGAGAGTTTTTAGTTCATGGATCTGGGAGCTTTTTTTCTTTGTATTGGTACCTAACTCTTTTTCAAGATTTCTATCTAAATTAAAAAAAATACTTTTTTATTCAGCTGGGAAGCAGCATATATTGAAGCATCACATAAAAGCTAGTTAAAGTTTTCATTAAGGTAAAGCCTTGCTGTTATTGTTATTACCTTTGTTCATCTTGGGGGGAAAAAAAAGAGCTCCCCGGTATATTTATGCTTTGTTTATTGTGATCTTAAGACACGGCTGTCCTGGGACGGTACAGATTGGGGCTGTGAGAGAGGAGGGGCTAAGAGACAGTCTGGATCAGGGGACAGAGCATTGCTCAGACCGAGCGGGCCTGCTGGCCTCTCAGAGGGTGAGGCCTTGCTGGCTAAAGGAAGCTTCGAACACAGTAGAGGGGATGGGGCAGGTCAGGAGAGAACTGGCGAGTTAACCAGGTCGTTGGTTAGAGCTGGATCTAGGATCACTGGCCACTGTCCTTTTTTCTTGTCCCGTTTTCTGTTATCACTTTGCTCTTCCTTGGGCAGGAGGTGTGGAAGGGGGGCATACCGCATCGCGACCGGAAGCTTGTACCCTCGTTGTAGATGGCGCGGGTTCGAACCCCACCCCCTACCACTGGTTAGCTGTGTAACTGCAGAACTTACTGAATGTCTCTGTCCCCCAGGGAAAATATCATTTCCACCGGCACAGGCTGTTTACCTGAGATGATTCTTGTCCAGCACTCAGCCCAGTTCCTGGCACAGAGGAAGTTGTCATGTGGGCCATGAGATTAGTCCCAGTGGTTAAACAGTACCACCTTCTTGCCGGGGGCTACTGCTGCCACAGTGTTATGTACCCCAGAAAGGTCTTCGCTTTTTGTAAAACTGACTAAACAGATGGTAATATAGAGACTCATCTCCCACCTCCAGCCAGCGTCATCTCAGATTGATGCGGTGTTTCCTGGAATTTGTTCTTTATCAGCCAGGGAGGCGAGGCAATGTTGTCATATGAAATTGATTTTTTTTAAAAAGCACCCAAGTAAGTGGGGCATCGTTCAGAAAGAACAGAGGCTAGAAGCTCCCGAGACGGAAATTACATCTCAGGTGAATTGACATTCAGTTAGTGCCGCTCTGCTTCTGGGAGAGTCTTCTCGGATGGACACGCATCCCCTCAGTCCCTGTTTTATTGCCCGCTGGGCTGGAGACACAGTGGTGAGCCGCGCACACAGCCCCGGCCCTCGCTGGCCCTGCATCCCAGCGAGGATGGCGGCAGCAAATACGATGGTTCAGAGAGGTGACAGGTGAGGCGCCAGGGAGTGACCTGAGCGGTATTGGCAATGTCTGCAGACATTTTTGGTTGTCACAGCTAGGGAGGGGGGTGCTACTGCTATCTAGTGAGGATAGGACAGCTGAACATCCTGCCATGTACACAGTCCTCCTCCCACAACCCGAAGAGTCTTCGGACTTTCAGTGTCAGTAGGGACCCAGGTTGAGAACTCTGCTCTAGATAGTCCAGGAAGCATCAAAGAAGAGCGGAGACGTTTGGGCTAATTTGGATGTTAGTGAGAGGGGCCTGTCCCTGCCAAGATCTCTCCAAAGAGCATTTTGAAAGAGGAACTAGCAAGAACGAAGTCCCGGAGGCAAGAGTAGGCTGGGGGAGGGACAGTGTGGCCATTCTAGGTGAGATCAGCACTATGGGCAAATGATAGAGGGCTTTGTGGCCATTGTAGGAGTTATTCAGGTTATTCCGTGTGCTTTTGAGTTATGATGAGAGTTTGGAGACGGTTAATTGTTTGTGCATTTTTCTGCTTGATTTTATTTTCCACAGAATTATGGCCTTGAAACCGACAATATGAAGAACTTGGTTCTGAAATTGCGAGCGTCCTCCCACAACTTACAGAATTACATAAGTAGCCGGCGGAAGAGTCCAGCTTATGACGGGAACACGTCCCACAAGCCCCCCAACGAGTTCCTGACTTCTGTGGTGGAGCTCATAGGCGCGGCCAAGGCCTTGTTATCTTGGCTGGACCGGTGAGTTGCGGGTTGCTAGACTGTCCTGTGAAAGCAGGGCCCGAGCGGCACAGAGGCCTGTGCTTCGTCTTAGGAACACGAACCATCATCCGTTCCTTTGCCTCCCCCGGGGCCTCTGCAGGCTGCTGGGTCAGAGGGAGGTCTCCAGGTCCCCTTTGGGACTTACTGGAAAGTGACTGGCAGGGCCACATTAACCTCAGCTCAGAGAAGCGCGAAACTGTGCCAACGTGTTTGACTGACGTTAAACATTAATGATGATTTGGTCATATGAAGGCTGTTGGTTGACTTCTGAAGGGACGTTAATTCTCTTGGCTCATTTTTAATGTATTTTTTTTTTGTCTAGCACTTCTCTCTTTCCTATTCAGATGCCGGATTTGTGTGTTTTGAGAGGAATGGTTACATAACACATAATTTAAGCCAGCTTGTTGAGGAGCTCTGCTTGTCGGCATAGTGCGGGATCCCAGTGGGGTCCCCTCCCCCACCCCCACACTTTTTAAAAGAGAACATGTTTTGCCTTCCAGGGCCCCGTTTACAGGGATCACGGACTTCTCAGTCACGAAGAACAAAATCATTCAGCTCTGCTTGGACCTGACCACCACAGTCCAGAAGGTCAGTGCGTCGCCGTGGCCTCCTAACCGGTCTTTCCTCCCCCTCCCTTTTCCTCTTCTTCACAGGGTTACGTGCGGTATGAGGCATCATGCTCTCTCTCTCTCTCCGTTTCCCCCATTAGAACTGGGGAGAGATGAAAGCCTTTAAATCAGAGGCATTGAGTCGATGGTTTCTGAAAATGGAACCAAACCAGCGGCCTTTACCTCAAAGATCACCTTCTCTAATTTCAAAATAGTTGAGCGAATGGTCCTGCACTTTCTCTGAAATGTCTGAGCACTTAATTTTTTTCAAATAGAAATTCTGGAGTAACTAAATTTCACTATAATCTTTGTTCTCAGTCTTCTTTTCGTTTTGACCGCTGGTGGTTGGGTTTACCAGTCAGGATGGATGAGCTAGGTTATGATGCAGCAACAAGTAATTCCCAACCTCAGAGTGCATTTCTTGATTATCTAGATCAGTGGTTCTCAACCTCCTGGCCCTTTAAATACAGTTCCTCATGTTGTGACCCAACCATAAAATTATTTTCGTTGCTACTTCATAACTGTAATGTTGCTACTGTTATGAATCGTAATGTAAATATCTGATATGCAGGATGGTCTTAGGCGACCCCTGTGAAAGGGTCGTTGGACTGCCAAAGGGGTTGTGACCCACAGGTTGAGAACCACTGATCTAGATCCAAATGGGTCAGTTTGGGGAGCTGCTCCGTGCTCTTCACTTGAGGACATAGGCTGGCAGAATAACCAGCATCTCCTGTTCCTTGTCCCAGGCAGAGAGACCAAGGACCTCGGAGGATTGTACGCTGACGAATGTTCTCATTTGGAAACGACATGTGTCAGTTTTACTCACAACTCATTGGCCAGGCCTAGGGCCAGGAAGATTTGTATCAATCTAACTTTTAACTAGTTTCTGTGACTTGAACTTTAAAATATTTCTTATTAGACCATCAGCTCGTAAGGTCACTTCTTGTCCTATTCCCTGGCACCTAGCAGACACTGTAAAATATTTTTGAATGGAGTTGAGGCTATAAAATGTAAGGAAGAGGTTGCTCTTTTTTCACATTTCATTTGTTTCTAAAATTCTGATTCCACATTAGTTCCCACCGCTGATTTGGCAAAAAGTAGAGCATGTCTTTTGCTCATTGCTGCCTGTGCCGCGTAACAGGTGCAGTTCTGAAGGGCCGGGCGCTTTCTTTTTGTTCCTGGAACATGGGGAGTGGAGTCTGGCTTTGAGGTCCAGTCCTGGGCAGCCATTGAACTTAAGGCACATGTGACTTCATCACTTGCTTTCCAGGCCATCTTCTTAGGAGCGCAGAACCGCTGAAGTGGCTCTGAGTTTCTGCTCTGTTTTATGATGTGTAAAGTAATCTTGACAAAGCCAGTCTGATACCACTCGCGGTACATTAATCACCCAGCCACTGAGTCCTGGCATTCGTGAGGGAAGACGTTTATTTCTCTGACACCTTCAGCTTTCTTTTTCTTCTCTGCTTCCCTCTCCCCACTATATTCTGCCTCCTATTTTGATTTTTAAAAGAATTTACTTGTGATCAATGAAAAGGACAGTGCAAGAGTCAAAGTTAAACATTGTAATTGGCAAATGGGAATGTTTTGCTCATGAGTGTGTCAAACAATGGTTGTTGGTGCCAATTCAGTGCCAATAGGCGTCCCCAATTTGGGGTGTGGTGAAGAAGGAAAAACTACTTAGTGTAAAACAGCTCGATTGTGATAAAGCAGGGCTGTGAGGCAGCCCTGGGGCCAGGGCCCTCTCTGGCTAGACAGCTCTGCTCTGTGTCCTGCCGGTCTGCTGCATTCTGTGCCAGTCTGCTCTGGCCTGCTCCCCGCTGCTCTGCTCCCCTCCTGTCCATTCAGACATCTTTGGTGTTTCAGCTCAGCCAGGGAAACAGTGTTCAGTCATTGGTGGAAAGGGCAAGTGCACTCTCCTGAGCCAGAGAGGAGCTGGCTTATATAGACAGAAGTCCCTGCCCCTGGTCTCTGATTGGTCTGTCTTCATGCAAATGAGGACTGCATATTCTCACAGTTTGCACTATCCTGATTGGTCAGAGTAAAGCTGCTCTGGTTGGTCAGAGCTGTGCAGCTCCGATTGGATGGCGAAAGCCTCAGTCCTATTGGTTGAAATAGGATTCTAGGAACTCCTTTATAAGGGCTGGCTCAGATGGCAGGAACACAGTTCAGGCAGGCAGTTCAGTGCAGGCTTCTCCCTGAAGTGCCGTTTGTGTGAGAGACCCCTGTGTAGAAATGGCTGGTAGGTTTTGTTTGTTTTGTTTTGTTTTAATTTGAGCCCAGTTAGCCACCAGGAGCCCTTTTTACTAGGTATCTTCTTTCTCAGCGTTCACAGATGTCCTTGTGTTTTATTTAAAGGGTCCTAGACTGTTTAATTCAGGCTACCCTTGCTCTAGGGTAGGGAGAGGAGGAGAAAGTGATGAAGTTGAAGGCTGAGGTGGCATTTGTTTTCAGGAGATGAATCTGCTTTGCCTAAGTAGGTTGGTGTTGGCTTTGTAGGCATTTGGACTGTTCCTTCCATAAATATTTATTGAACACTTACTATGTGCCTACCACTCTTCTAGGCAGGAGGGATATCAATGAATAAGCAGATAAAAGTGTCCCTGACTTTATGGAACTTACAGTTTTTGGAGGGAAAAGAAAAGGAAAATATAAATAAACAAAAATATAAAGTTAGAGGAGTTCTTAGGAGGGAAGGTACCGGAAGTATTAGAGTGGAATCCTGTTTTAGGCATGTGGCTAGAGTAACCCTTATGGCGAGGAGGACATTTGGGAAATCCAGCCAGCGTGACGCTGCTTGTCTGGACCGAATGGTCTTACTGCATCGCCTTAGGACGATGTGTTTTCCTTAGAGCCGTACAGGTGATTGTATGAGTGATGATGACAAGATCTCCCTCTGGGAGGTTGAGGTCTGGGTCCAGTTACCTCCGGAGCAGGGCGCCCACTGAGTCTCCTCCTCACGTTCACCTGGCTTTGGGGGCCTCATGACATCATGGTTTTTAAATGTCTGTTCAAATGAATGAGATAAGCTGATGTTTAAAAAAGCTGGTGAGATTTTGTCTTTTAGGAGAAATTTAACCCAAATTTAAAGGATACTAGAGGTATTGTTTTGTTTGTTTGTGGTTCATTTTTTTCTTTGTTTTCTCGTTGGTGTTCATTGAGCGTATGCTTCAGGGAAAGATAGGTTCAAACCCTGCCTCTCCCCTTAATTAGCCCTGGGACCTCAGACAAGTCACTGAAAACGTGTGAGCCTCAATTTTTTCATCTGTAAAATGGAAATGCTAATATTTACCTTACTAGGTGATTAGATGAGATTTCTACACTAGGAAGATAAATAGTGACCAAAATATTTTTTAATGTATGTATATATGTATTTGGAATATATACATGCATCCAAAAAATAATACACCAAGGACTATAGAAGCACAGTGGGGGGTTTGGGAGAAAAACTGAGTTTACCTTAGTAGGGAGGAAAGTGGAGCGAAGCCGTCCATCCATCCTCCCAAAGCTGCGATGACGTGAAAACTGGAATCACAACAGCGAGAGCCAGGAGGACAGTGGCAGGTGCTGATTTCCAGTGTGGAAAGCAATGAGAAATGTAAAACCCAAGAAAACAGTGGAAACAAGGCTAGCCCCGAAAACAGGCGAGGAGAAAGCCAGGAGGCCATTTACTGCGTCCTGGTTGAGAATCAGTTGTGTACTGTGTGCCTGGCACATGTTACCACGTATACTTCTCAGCAGCTCTCTGAGGCCGATTTGATCACCCCTGACTTCCAGAGAAAGAAACAGAGGCATGGGGAGGGGAAACAGACTCGCGGGCTCCTCAGGTAGTCAGAAGGCAGCATAAGGAAGGGCGTGGAGGGAGGGGCCGCTGGTGGCTGCCCAGGCCGGGTCTCTGCCAGGCAGGCTGACCCCAGTCCGCGGGGCCAGGTGACCGAGCAGTGTGACAGAGCTCAGCCCATTGTCTGGCTCATGAGGAGGGGACTTGGTTCCAGGACTCCTTTTTCCATTCCACGGCCTTCGTGCCAAACAGCATGCTGTTGGGCCTGCAGCTGCTTCCCCCCCGGAGGAAGGGGTGTGGGGGCCCACGTGCATAGCCGTGAAACACGAGCCCTTTCTCACACCGACTCCAGCTGTTCCTCTCGCCCCATGGCCCTGTCACCACCTCAGCCCATTGTCTGGCTCATGAGGAGGGGACTTGGTTCCAGGACTCCTTTTTCCATTCCACGGACTTCGTGCCAAACAGCATGCTGTCGGGCCTGCAGCTGCCTCCCCGCCAGAGGAAGGGGTGTGGGGGCCCATGTGCATGGCCGTGAAACACGAGCCCTTTCTCACACCGACTCCAGCCATTCCTCTCGCCTGTGGCCCTGTTACCACAGGGAGAAAGCCATGTTCTTGGTGGCTTCTCGGATCCCTCAGAGGATCAAGTATGAGGAACCGTGAGGTCACACATCCACCTTGCCTCTTGGGCCCCAGTGCGTGGAGAGGCGCTCTCTGCCTGTGGGTGATTATCTCCCGGTGATGACGTGCTCATATCATTCCCGGATTTGTAGGGAAAGGTCATAAATACAAATGATTAGTTCCATTTCTGGCCTAAGAGCACAGAAGGGTTCTGTTTTTCTAGAGCTGACATTTAGTTAATGATCTGTCCTTCAGATGGTGTTGACAGGGGATGGGCCATCGTGGTAGTTGCTCGTTTTGTGCCACCCTCAAATCGGAGGAGGAAAAGCGCGGTTTCGAGCACTAATTGGTACTCATGTTTTACAGAGGCTGTTCCCGTGGTTAGAATTTATATTAGACTCACAGTGTAGAAATGCATTTCTCAGTTTCTTTTCATCCCCCTTTTCTCACTCGGCTGCTCTTTTCTATGATTGTTTCTCACATTTGTACCAGGGAGAGACATTTTTGGAAAAATGTAAGAAGACCCTGAAAATCAGATGACGAAATCACCTAGGGTAGAAACCGGTAGCTCTTTCCATCCCCACTCCCGCGTGACTTCACATGACTTGGTGATTGAAGGGAAACTGACAATTCCAGCTGAGGTGATTAACATCCTCCATGTACATCAGACAATTAGCATCTTCCATAGAATGCCCTGGCCTGGGATTATACTTAGTGGTGCTGAAAAAATGGAAGAATGGCGCTTGCCTCCCTTTTCTTCTGTGTGCACACGGCCTCCTAGCCTGGAGTCCTGGACTGCAGCAGGTTGTAGAAACGGAGGGAGTTTCGCTTTGGCTGCTTCTGGACAGGACAATGGTGGTTCCTATAATCAGCTAACCCGGTTCATGCAGCTTCAAGTCTTTTGTTCTTAAGCTGAGTAAATAATGCTTCGCATTCCAGCCCTTTATTTAACGTCATTAATAGCATACCTCAAGACCACATTTTTGGCACTGGGTTAAATGAATGTTTTGTTGAACCCTTCTCATCTGTTAAGGACAGAAATATCTGATGTAATCTCAGTGGTGCTTAAAATAAACGTTGGTGGCTGAGCCCTTATTTGAAAGCTATTCTTATAGGCAGGCTCAGAGCTAACAACGCCTGGCTTGTTGGTCCCGTGCTAGCTGAGCCCCAGGGTCGCATTTGGGAGCCTTCGTCAGGTTTCATGGACCTTGGCTTCTGTCTTACTCTCCACACGGTCTGGACAGCAAGTGGATCTCAGCCCAGTGATTTTTGTAGGTTTTTAGGTTAATTAATCAGTTGAAAGCTATTCTTATAGGCAGGCCCAGAGCTAACGATGCCTGGCTTGTTGGTCCTGTGCTAGCTGAGCCCCAGGGTTGCATTTGGGAGCCTTCGTCAGGTTTTGTGGACCTTGGCTTCTGTCTTACTCTCTGCACAGTCTGGACAGCAGGTGGATCTCAGCCCAGTGATTTTTGTAGGTTTTTAGGTTAATCAGTCAGATGGGTTCCTGGGTTGAGAAGGCCTTTGCGTCATGATTGAGCAGAGCCTTAAGAGGAGTCGAATGGCCACTCCATTCCCACTCTACCCTCTCCATCCAGGTCTTGCTTCCATCCATCCTTCTGTCCACCCAGGACTTCTCAGGCTGCAGGGTGGGGGACATGTTGGGGACCATCTTGGCTGCAAGAAATATCTAGATAACTTAAGCCAACAGTTTTAGAAAAATTTTAGTTCTTGTATTTAGTTTTCATTTTTCTTCTTCCCTTCTTTAGGATTGTCTCGTAGCAGAAATGGAGGATAAAGTTCTATCCGTAGTAAGTATACGTTCTCAAAGTTACTGCAAAATTCCCTTTCCCAAAACAGTGAGAATTACAGGAATTAAAGCAAATGCATTGTGGTCTGTTACCTCAGGATATACTTTGAAATATTGGCTTTCGGGATATGGGTCTATTCATGTAGATGGAAAGGGAAGAATAAAAGTTACTTAACAACAAGACCAACTACTGTGCAAATTCCTGTGCTGAACTTGGATATATTGGGATCGCTCTTCTGCTTTTTGTTTTTTCTTATAAACATTTCATCAGTGTGCAGTTTTATTTAAATGGATGGCTAGCCTGTTAATCAGGGTGACACTGATCTGCCGATTTCACTTGAGGACGGTTTTGATTTAAAAAAAAAAATTCTTGGCAAAAGCCTTCTGATGCGGGGGATGTACTGTGGCTGTTTAATGGCATTTTGTAACTATTCATCATCGCTTCCTCCTTTTGACATGAGCTAGCCTGTGCTCTTTTGATAAGGCCTTGCTCCTACTGATGTTGAGGAATTTAGCAGTGAAACTGCTATAAATATATTTTCCATAAATAGGGAGGCTAAACAAATTGGAGGAATTAAAAAAGTGTCACTTGTTGGATTCTCCCCCTTGGAAAAAAAATCACTCTTTGGAATTTCCTGATTGTTTTGGTTGTTTAATTTTGAAAGGTTAGATGGATCCGATTGGGGGGAGTGACCACATTGCCCACTATAATTTCTACACGGAGACCGTTGACGAGGGATCCTCACATTGTCTCCAGAATTTCACTCTGTCAGTGTTTAGCATTCAAAGAATGCGAGCATCACCATCGTCAAAAAAGATCATGGACCTGAATTTAAAACACAAAAACTATAAAACTCCTGGAAAAGGAACAGGAGACATTCTAGGTGACCTGAGGTTTGGTGATGAGCTTTGAGGTACAACACCAAAAGCATGAACCATGGAAGACAAATTGACGAGCTTAGACTTCATTAACATTTAAAACTCTGCTCCATGAAATGCAATGAGAAGGAAAAGATAAGTTCCAGACTGGAAAAAATATTTTAAAAACACGTATCAGATAGAGGAGTTGGATCCAAAATATACAAAGAACCCTAAAACCTCAGTAATAAGAAAACAAACAATGCAATTAAAAAGTGGGCAAAAGATCTGAGCAGACACCTCATCAGAAAAGATGTACGGCTGGCAAAAAAGCATCGGGAGCGATGTTAACATCACGTCTCATTAGGGAACTGAATTAAAACAAGACTCCACTGTACACTGAGTAGAATAACTAAAGTTCAAAACACGACAACACCAAATGGTGGCAAGAACATGGAACAACAGGAACCCTCACCCGTTGCTGCTGGGAATGCAGCATGCTCCAGCATTTTGGGAAACAGCCTGGCAGTTTCTTACAAGATTAAACATACTCTTAACCCTGTGATCTAGCCGTTGCAATTCTAGGTATTTATCTGAAAGAATGAAACACTTATATCTACAAAAACTTGCACAGAATGTTATAGCAGCTTGGTTCATAACTGCCCAAACTTGGAAGCAACCAAGACGTCCTGCAGTAGCTGAACGGATAAATAAACTGTGGTCCATCCAGACAATTTATTGCTGAAGAGTATTTGGCAATAAAAAGCCATGAGCTCTCAAGCCATGAAGAGATGGAGAGACCTTAAATGCATGTTACTAAGTGAAGGAAGCCAGTCTGAGAAGGCTACATGCTGTATAATTATAACTATTTGACATTCTGGAAATGACAAAACCATGGAGACTAAAACGATCAGTGATTGCCAGGGATTCATGATGGGGGAGGGGGAGAGAGATGACGAGGTGAAGCACAGGGGATTTTTTGGGCAGAGAAACTATTCTGTATGATATTGTCATGGTGGATACAGGATACCATATAGTTGTCAAAACCCATAGACCTGTACAGCACAAAAGAGAACCCAGTGTCAACTATGGACTTCAGTTCATAATAATTTCTCAATATTGGTTAACCAACTGCAACAAATGTAACACTAATGCAAGATGTTAACGATATCTTGTTATTATTAATTACACTATAATAATATAACTATTGGAAACTGGGTGGAAAAGAAAGTATGGGGGAACTCTGCACTTCCTGTTCAGTTTTTCTGTAAACTGAGAACTGCTTTAAAAGACAAAACCGATGAAAATAAAACAGGGGCAGGTAAAAAGACTTGACCCTTGTCACTATTTGGTATACAGGGAATGTGAATGATCACTAAAAAGTTACAGAGGGCTGGGAATCGATGATTCTCAGCCTGCCAGCCGGTGCCTGAGTGGCTGTAAACGAGATAATAGGAAAGCTGCCCTTTTGAGGCAGAGCTGAGAGTGGCACATTCCCACAGATGCTGATAAACGTGGAGTTACAGTGCCATGCGTTCATGGAGCGGTTGTGGAAATGATTGCCGGCCAGAGCTAAAGATGATAGGCGAAGCGCATTGCTTTAAAACTCAACTCCAGATAAACCTGGTTAATGATTGAGCCTTTCCTGACACTTTGCCTCTCCAACTCTAGGTCAAGGTTTTAAATGGCATCTGTGACAAAACAATCCGCTCTACCACGGACCCTGTCATGAGCCAGTGTGCGTGCCTGGAGGAAGTCCACCTGCCGAACGTCAGACCCGGGGAAGGCCTGGTAAGCACGCCGACAGCAGTCACGCCGTCATGTGTGAAAGCCTTTTCATGATGCCCCCTTGCTTTCACTATCGATAGAATTCAATTAGACCGTCTCCCGTCATGTCGCTAGGAATTTGCCATCTTGACCTGTTTGGTAGGTTTTGTGGCTTCAAAGTATAAAAATAAGATCTGACTTTGGGTGGTGGGCACATGGGGCAATGTACAGATTTGTCGCATCGAAATCCACACATGTTCATGTGGGCCGATCTCACCCCAATCCATTAAATAAGTAAAATTTAAAAAACAATAAAAATAAATAAGGTTTAAAACTGCCCACTCAGACCTTGAAGGGATTGTCTCCACAACTTTCCTTTGAGGACTTAGCAATGCAGGGACATAGAAAACAGTTGCACAGAGGAAAGCTGGTCTCTGGGTGCAGAGCAGCAGGTGCTCTGCAAGTGTCAGCGCTTAGGACGGAGGAGAGGAGGCTGCTTGGAAGGAATGACTCTTAAAAAAACACTCAGAAATGCTTCGCCGGTCATGTCTGAGCGTTGTAACACCAGGCCCAGAGAATACACACAGGCAGATGCCTCGCTACCTAGCTCAGCGCCTGGACACCTGGATTGCCCGGTCCCTGGCATGCAGCCCATGCGATTAACATGCTGAAGTTTAAGTGAAGAAACCCTGAGGCCCATTGGTGAGCTTAGAGGCTTTCAGTCAGGGTTTAACACCAGCCCGCAAATGATTTAACCTCTTTACATGGCGGTTTCCTCCTCGGTCAAAAGAGAATAATAATAACAGGGTTGTTGAAAGCATTAAGTCAGATGATGGCTGCTGAGCGCCAGATGCTGGACACATAGTACAGGTGCCGTGGTTGGTGGCTATGGCTGCTGTAGCTGCTGTGGAGGGGGAGGAGGAGGAGGAGTAGAATGGGGAGGAGCCCGTGAGGAACAGGTGGAGGAGGGAGAGTAGGAGGAGGAGGGAGAGAGAGTGCCTAGCAGCTGTGTGGAGATATCAAGGCAGTCTCTGCTCTCAGACAGAAAACCCAAAAGCAACCCAACGTCGACAAGCCCTCATTCTCATTAAGTAGAACTATGTATGCGGAGACTGCTCGGCTTCAGAGTGAATGGTGGGTTATAACAGACTGGGCAGGAAGGTTTCTTAGGGGGAGTTTATAGGTACATGAAGCGGAGAAATGGCCTGAGTGGGCAGAAATGGAGCTGCCATTTCAGACGGTAAAGTTATAGCAAGTGCTCTGGGCGGAGGAGTACCGCATGTGGGGAGAAGCTGCTCGCTCTGAGGATGAAAGCAACCAGAGAGGAGAGGAGTGGGGAGACCCTGAAGGTGTCCTATTTGAGGAGGTTCTCATTGGAGAGGGTGTGGGTGGCTGAGGAGGGCGAGTTCAGGGTCAAAATGACTTCTTGGGAGGATCTACGCTATTGTGGTATTGATACCTATTTGAGCCACTACTCTTTGCCCAATCAACTTTCTGCTCTCCCCATCTTATAAAAGCTCAGACTACTCTTTGCCCAATCAACTTTCTGCTCTCCCCATCTTATAAAAGTTCAGTAGCCCAACCGGTGTGGCTCAGTGGTTGAGCATCAACCTCTGAACCAGAAGGTCACGGTTCGATTCCCTGTCAGAGCACATACCCGGGTTGCAGGCTCGATCCCCATCGAGGGCATGCAGCCAACCAGTGATTCTCTCTCATCATTGATGTTTCTCTCTCTCTCTCTCTCTCTCTCTCTCTCTCTCTCTCCCCCATCTCCCTTCCTCTCTGAAGTCAATATAATCAATAAAAGTATATTTTTTAGAAAGTTCAATAAACATTTTTTTATATCTGACATGTCAAACTGCAGAAACGTGTCCTCGTTGACATGGCGAATTCACTTCTGAGTGTGCCTCGCAGGCCCTTTAGGAAGGAGTGTATGTATCTTAAAAACGGAAGGGTGCCTGCTTCTAGTTTACTTCCTCTGTAGTGTTGGTAACCATCTTCGTTCATAATCCTGGTCTGGGTTGTTAGTGGCTTGAGTAAGTCCCCTGCCACGACTGCTGATCTCAAATGTAACTGACTGTATTGTGTCGCCAGACAAAGAGGTGGTCAGGAGAGAACAGTCCTCGTTTGAAAGGCCTCATTCATGCTGCGGGGCTGAGAAGATTCCTTCCAAGTCCCCAGAGCTATGGCAAAATTCGGGGTGCCTGGGACACAAGCGACAGCATCAAAGAGATGCCGCTTCCCATTGCTCTCACGAGTGTTTCGGTTGGCGTAGCTGTCCTTCGAAGCTCTCAGGGTCGTGTTTCACAATGTTTCAGGAGGCTTAACAATGAGTATTGTTCTGCAGGGACTGCCTTTAATGTTTGATAAGCTCAAGTCCCACTTGCGGCTGTATTTCTGAATGTTAATATATTTGTGACTCCCTCTAGGGCATGTACATCAAATCGACCTACGATGGACTGCATGTGATCACTGGAACCACGGAGAACGTAAGTGCCTGTCCGTTAACTGGAAGAGCTATTGGATGTTGAAGCCAATTAGACACAGAGACCCACGCTTTTCATTCGAATGTGTGTCCGCTGTTTTGTTATCTGTAGGGAGGGCGTGGGTGCCCGTGTTGCTTATTTCTGTTGCTAGTACACACTGCTTATCACCAGCTGCTGTCAATTTATTATTTAAATTGCCCTTTATTGCTCTTGTTCATGTACCTTGCCCAGTTTCTACCCCCACCCCCTTGTGTTAAGTATCCCTTTTGCACCCTGGAAGTGCTCATGCATGAATACAAAACAATGATCTCTTTGCTGTCAAGAATCACTCAACAGAATTGGTAAGCAGATGTGTAAAATATGGTGTGTTTTTTTGGTTCAGCGGAATTTATGTGTCACCAAAGCAACTATTTTGGGATGTTTGCATGACATAGATTCTTTTTGTAGAGTTGTTTTTCATAATATTTGGCATGATAATGCAATTTAGGCCCCCCCCCCCCAGCCTTTGAATAGAAAGAGCAAGGCTATTTCTACTGCAAGAGACTTTGTACACTGTCATCTTTCTTTTGGAAATTCTGCTACATGAATGGTATTTCTTTGTAGCCCTTCAAACATTTTGAATTTGTGAGAAGTAGAGCTAAGTGAATGCTTTTTTTTTTTTGGCAACCTATAATATGGCTAGCTTTTAAATGACATTGATATGAAACTTAGAGTGTTTGACTAGCTTCCAGGATCTGTGTAAAGGAAGCCTGTGTCTGTGGAATTAATCTACTGTTTAATCAACTAAGACAAGAGGAAATGATTTCTTAAAATAGAAGAAGTTTGGTACCGACTTTCTAATCTGGTGAAAATATGTGTTGAATTTAGAGCTTCAGCTGCTAGGTCTTTTGATAAAATAAAATGGCATGAACTTTGATGAGAGTTTGTGACACACAGTTGATTTTTGTAGTAAGAAAATGATATTGCTTAAGGCAGTCAATGAATTATAGATAATTTGTGTGGTTCTGGCAGATGGAAAAGTAGAAGATGGTAGTGTCTTTAAGCATTCTCTGTTGAGCTATACTGAGAACTACTGGGAGGTTTTTTTTTTATTGAATGAGAGATATGGTAAGGGGAAGAGAGAGAGATAGAGGGAGATAGATAGAGAGAGAGAGAGAGGGAGAGAGGCATTGATTTGTTATTCCACCTATTAATACATTCATTGGTTGACTCTTGTATGGGCCCTGATCAGAGGTCTAGCCTGAAACATTGGCATATCGGAACGACACTCTACCCGGCCTGGGCATCACTAGGAATTTTTATACCACCTCACCTGATAGGCAATAACAGTACTGCTTTTAGGCTGGGGAGGGTGCAAAAGAAAAAATGCATAAGGATTACGCAGTTCATCTCTTATCTTTATCTGGCATTTTGTATATTTCAGCTGCACCATGACAAGAATATATTCGTGTACCGCTCAGTGCATTGTTTTAGGGTTGGATGGATTCAGATGTTATTTCAGTTTTTTGAGGTGAAGTTTTGCACTGGTGATCTGGTGATTGAATTAACAACCAGACCTGTGTGGTTCCAAATTCTCTCTGGTCTTGAAGCCATTTCAATCTTAGATATATGTGTAGAACACTATAACATTTTTTTCAGAAGGCACACAGATTTTTTGTCTTCAAAATGCACCCCCCCTTTTGTTTGAAGGATGAGAGTTGAATGGGAGACTAAATAAGTTGCTTTTGAACCAAAGGAAATGTCAAACGTGATGATATATTTCCTAGAATTCCTACCAGACTCATAAGACTGGATGAGTGATTCAGGGTAGTTGATCCAAGTCATCCAGAGAGAGGTGGTTTCCATCCAGTTAAAGGTAAAAAAAAATAAAATGAACACTTGTCTTATCCTATTTGGTAATCCATTTGAGAATGTCATTCATTCTTTCAGACATTTAGCCATATTCACCGAGTTCCTGGAATGTGCTGAGCACTCGCTAAGACTTGTAGATGAGGGTGGGAGGTTAGGTAAGAGTCCACTGCTCATGGGCTTAATCTGGATCTTTTACCGTTCATGCTGGATGAAAGTGCCAGCCACGGGTCAGCTTTCCAGCTGTCACTTAAGCTCTCAATGACTTCACAGTCAGAATGTCTTCATGGAAGCCTGTGGTGGGTGGTAGTGGGCAGAAATCAGCCACTGCATTGCCAAACCCATGGTTTCCATAGTCCTCTACCTTGGACTCCAGGCTGAAGCAATGCCAGGGGCCATCTCAGTCCCCCAGTCCTCCCCCCGCCTTTGTTTTGGAGGTTATCTGAGAAGCCACTATAATTTTTTCAAGGTCAGGCTGAACAGTATCTAGTGATTCTCTATCAGGCTTCTTTTTTGATGTTGGTCAAAACCTTTACAGGAGTCTTGACATACTCCTGTCCCCCCTGACCCCCTGAGATGAGGTGGGCATTAGATTAGCTTCTGAAGAATGGATACATTCTTCTTCAGGTCATCACCCTTCTGCCGCAAACCAGAACAAGCATCGTTTTTCAGCAGCCCGCCTCCTGGTGAAGATAGGCAAGGGCTGTTGCCCTGGGGAGACTTTTGGTATCGGGCTCTCTCTTTACCAGTGTTCTGCCAAGCACAGCCCTTAATCACTTGGTAGGTCATTTGAGAAATGAATGCATGGAGATCCTTAGCAAGGGGAGTCAATTCAGGACATTGGCTTGTTTTTTTTAAGATTGCACATCTGTAAACAGGGGCTCCCTGGCCTCGAGGCCATCTTTTATAATGTGATGCTTACCTTAAAGGAATCGTTAGCCCAGGAAGATGAACTGGAAAAGTTGGTCTGTCGCTGTGGGTTAAGCACCTGACACACAGGGCAAGAAGGAGCATTGACACGTGCATTTATTTTTAATTCCCTCAAGAGAGAGATTGGAGTGAGGCCAGCTCGCTCTGCTCTCCACGATGCTAGTCTCTCAGGTGAGGCGCTGCTGGTTGTCATGGCAGCATGTTAAATGTTTTTTACAAACAACAGTCACACCCGTGCTTTGTGTAGGACCTAAATGAATCAAAGGGAATGTTTCCTCAGTTTCATGCTGCTTTTGCTCATTTCTTGTTGAGCCTGTCACAACAGTTGAGTGAGAAAATGAAGCAAGTGTGTCTTGAGTTTAGTTCAGAAGCGCCCCCGCCCCCCGGCCCTGTTCAGAGGTGCTATTTTTTTTTTTTTTAAGGAGAGTTGTAAATTGTTGGCGATTCAGCCAGTTATATAAGGTACCAAATAAAATACTCTGGCCTAGACAACATTTGACTATCATTTGAAATCAAAGGCTTATCTTTTCCTTCTCTTTTGTTCTTATAATATATCTTCTTTAAAAAAATATGTTGTTGTTTTTGTTTTTAATTGATTTCAGAGAGAGGAAGGGAGAGGAAGAAAGAGTAGAAACATTAATGATGAGAGAGAATTACTGATCAGCTGCCTCCTGCATGCTCCTTTGCCTCCTACATGCTCCTTACTGGGGATAAAGCCCGCAACTCAGGCATGGGCCCGAACCAGGAATCAAATCGAGACCTCTTGGTTCATGGGTTGATGCTCAACCACTGAGTCACACCAGCCAGGCCATATAATATATTTTAATTATAAATTATTCTAGTTCAATTAAATGAGCAAAAATACTATGGCCAAAATATTTTACAAGTAGATTAATCAATATATCTATATGTACACACATGTGAATATATCTATATTTGCAAATTTTTAATAAACTATTATTTGGCAAAACAAAGTCTGGAAGTTTGTTTTGACACCTGAAATGTGTTTATTTTGAATTCAATCTGAAAATGAAAAGAATTTAAACTTGTTGTCTCTAACAAATTTTTCTCTTATCACCATCTTTCTATTTTAATACCACTGTGACAACCTGTAAAACAAGGTTGAGGAACAATAAGGTTTAGCTTTAACAATCACTTAATAGGAGGTGGGATGACACAGTGATGGAGTGATGGTCTTTACATGTTAAACAGTGGGTCAGCTTTCACAAGATTAACTTTGCTAAGAGTAAAGGTAAGGTGTCTTTTAGATGAACCACTGGCTTTTGTCAGCTCATCATGTCGACAGTGTGCCCCACTCTCTGGTAGGTGATGTGACCCCGGCTGTTGTAACTGGCAGATTATCTGTTATAACAGACCCCGGATAAAAGATAACACAAGTATTCATTCGCCATGTTCTACAGACGATGTAGTTGCAGGGAACACATGTACACCATGTAATAAATTCCTTGAGAAAATTATATTTCCATTGCTCATTGTCTACAGAAGAAAGAAGGAGGAAGAAGTAAAAGCAGAAAGAACTATAAAGCTTAAAAAAATAAGACGCGTCTCTCTGTTTGTTTCTAATAGTCTCCTGCAGACAGATCCCAGAAGATTCATGCTGGCGATGAAGTCATTCAGGTTAATCGGCAAACTGTGGTGAGTTTTTCACTGTGAATTAAGACTTAATGTTCCCCTCTAGAACTTTTAACTAAATCCAGAGCCATTGTGCTTGAATTTTTAAATTTTTCACTTTATATCCCATTTTCCATCATTCTAAGTAGTGCTAAGATGAACATATTTGTATCAGCCTATTTATATCTATTTGCTCACCAATGTGTCTCTATCCTTGAGACACATTCATAGATTTTATTATTTTTTTTTGGCCTTATTTCTGAGTGAGTCCCCTTTCTTCATTTTCTTTCTTTGAAGGTGGGATGGCAGCTAAAAAACCTGGTGAAGAAGTTGCGGGAGAATCCCACCGGAGTCGTGTTACTGCTGAAGAAGCGCCCCACGGGTTCCTTCCACTTCACCCCCGCGCCCCTGAAAAACCTGCGCTGGAAGCCGCCTCTCGTGCAGGTATGTGGTCCAGTCCCCCTGGCGGGGCTAAGCCTTCGCGTGGTGGCAGGGCCTGGACAGTGCTAAGTGTCTGAGTTGTCCCCAAAAAGCAAGATGAGAATTGGGAGGAGCTTGGTGTCAGGAGTCTGAGCATGCATAATTCTCCTGGAACCCTACTTACATGAAAATACACAGTCTAGCTTTGCACCGAACAATGTAGTAGCCACTGGCCACGTGTGACTATTTAGATACAATTAACAGTCCGGTTCCTCTGGCTCACTGGCCACATTTCAGGTGTTTGGGAGCCACCTGTGGCTGGGGGCTGCCTTCACTGCACCAAGTTCATTCTCGGCCCTCTCTCTCACTTTCAATGCACACTGACGTAAGGTTTCCAGTTTCAAGGCTAACCTTAGAGA
>NW_005365155.1:823294-841753 GCF_000412655.1 Myotis brandtii | reverse complement strand
GGGACGGTGGGAATAATCCACAGGGTGCGAGCAGTCATCCATTGTTTAGACGTCGCTTAGAATTGCCTGTCTTGGGTGATAATAAGAAGCAGACCGAGTTTTAGTGAGTTTTATTATTTACATCAGTCCTTAGCATTTGTTTCCTAAACCACGGATGAAAAGCAACGGCATTTGAATGCCCTTTGCCCTGTTCTAAGATTAGGATGGCAATTTGTATGTAACTGATTTTTTTGCCAAATCTTCAACTGGAAGGAATGGTAGTAATCTCAAGCTGTCCATTTGGATACTTGGTGATGCACAGAGCACTGGGAGCGCATTTACTGTGTTCCTTGTGTGTGTGTGTGTGTGTGTGTGTGTGTGGTGTTAAATAACAGGATGTGGAGAATGGAGCAAGGAGGGGCATGGAATTGGAATCCCTTCTTAAGTAATAAGTGAACATATCAACCACACCCCTGATGCTTCTGTGTGCATTGCTCCGTGCAAGGTGTAACATCTTTCAATTTTGGGGGGATTCTCAGAAAGTGGTACATGACAACTCAGAGGTCTTCCTTCATCATCGGCAGATGATGGGGTGACTGCCAGCTGCTGGGTACCCAGAACAGAAGTCGGGCTCTGAAGAAGGGGAGAGAGGGGTGGGCCGGGTGGGTAAGGCACCCTTCCCGTGGAGGTGGGAGCACTTTGGAGCCTGGAACGCCAGGCGGGGTTTGGCAGATGGGCGGGCATGTCCTAGAGGAGACAAACGCTATTGTTGAGGCACACCCACAAATGCCATCGGGGAAGGGTGTGTCTTACGCGAGGTTTCCTAGAAGCAGAACGTGTGACAGATGCTTGTGAAACTGATTTCTGAGGACATGTGCTTCAGGTGAGGGAGGAAGGCAGGCAGATAAGGAGCAGGAAGCCAGCAAGGTGGCATCTCAGGTACAGCCTAGCCTCGGCCTGTTATACAGGTGGAACCACAGAGCCACCGGCTCCTGTAGCTGTGCTCAGGAGGGGAGCTGCCAGCCGAGGGCTATTCTCCAGAGAAGGGGACAGCTTTTAGCAGCCGACTCATGGCAGCTGGGCCTGCTGGCTGCAGTGGCCTGTGGGTATATGGGCCCATAGCCCTCCTGCAGGAGTGTGTGATGAGACATGCCCCCCACCCCTGCCAGGTATTGTGACAGGTGGGGGGGAAAGACGATATTCACATAACTTTTATTACAGTACTAGAGGCCCGGTGCATGACATTCATGCACTGGGGGGCGAAGGGGGGTCCCTCAGACCGGCCTGTGCCTTCTCGCAGTCCAGGATGCCTTGGGGGATGTCTGCCTGCCAGTTTAGGCCCGCTCCCTGGGGAGTGGGCCTAAGCTGGCAGGCGAACATCCCCCTTGGGGTCCTTAGAGCTGCCTTAGTGGCAGGAGAGACTCCCACCACCTCTGCTGCACTCACCATCCATTAGCCCGGCTTCTGGCTGAGCAGTGCTCCCCCTGTGGGAGCGCACTGACCACCAGGGGGCAGCTCCTGCATTGAGCACCTGCCCCCTGGTGGTCAGTGCTCGTCATAGCACCAATTGTTCCACCGTTTGGTTGATTTGCATATTAGGTTTTTATTATATAGCTATTCTATTTTATTACTTATTGTTATGAATCTATTACTGTGCCTAATTTATAAATTAAACTTTTCATAGGTATGCATATATAGAACAAGTATAGTCTACGTAGGGTTTGGTACTGTCCAAGGTTTCAGACATCCACCGGGGGTCCTGGAACATATCCTCCTGCATAGACAGAATGGCACCCAGATTGTCTGAGTTCAAAGCTCACGCTCCCAGTCAATGATAACATAGCGATTTGTATTCACTCACTCGTCCAATCCTCACTGCCACCCTGTGCAAGAGGTGCTGTCAGTATGGCTGTTGCGGAGGAGGGAATGGAGACATGGGCAGTTACATTATTTGCTCAGAGCTAGGACTTTAACCCAGGCACCTGGTTTATGAACCTATTTCTCACTAAGCATCTAGTCTTTCGGGACTCCCAGTGAATGGTGAGTGTCTCAGAGAAAAAACAAGCTGAAGGTTGCTAACAGCTGTCATCACGCACCGATCTTGCGGCCTCGTTACCCGGGTGGGGAGTGGGGGAAGGTGGCGCTGGCTTTGGGGAGGGGAGACGCGCACCAAGAGCAGTCTCGGAAGTCACCTCCACCCTGTGCACCTGCTCCTGTTCCAGACCTCGCCTCCGCCCACCACGTCCCAGTCTCCCGAGAGCACCATGGACACCTCGCTGAAGAAGGAAAAGCCGGCCATCCTGGACCTGTACATCCCCCCACCGCCAGCTGTGCCCTACTCTCCCAGGTAGGTCCCTATCCGTGTGTGTGGTGCGCATGCCACCTGTTCGTGGAGAGTCTGAGTGGGTGTGAAGATCACGAGAAGAAACATCGCCGAATTCCATGTGACAGGGCTGAGTCTTAAAATTGCAGACCCTAGGAATGGGGGCTAGGGGATGGGGATGGGGGGGTGGATGAAGGTGGTCACAGGTGCAAACTTCCTGTTATAAATAAGCCCTGACCTGGCCGGGTGGCTCAGTCGGTTGGAGCCCTCGTCCAAAAGGTGGTGGGTTCAATTTCCCATCAAGGGCATGTACCTAGCCCTGGCTGGTTTGGCTCAGTGGAGAAAGCATCAGCCTGCACACCTAAGGGTCCGGGGTTCCATTCCTGTTAAGGGCATATGCCTCGTTGCCGGCTCAATCCCCAGTAGGGGGTGTGCACGAGGCAGCCGATCAATGATTCTCTCTCATCATTGATGTTTCTATCTCTCTCTCTCCCTCTCCCTTCTCTGAATCAATAAAAATATATATATTTTTAAAAAGGGCACATACCTAGTTTGCAGGTTTGATTTCTCGTTAGGGCAGGTATGGGAGGCAACCAACTGATTGATGTTTCTCTTTCACATTGATGTTTCTTTCTCTCTCCCTCCCTCTCTCTATTCCTCTCCCTTCCTCCCTCCCTCCCTTTCTCCCGTCCTCTCTCTCTAAAATTCATAAATACATATCTTCTTTTTAAAAAAAAAATAAGTCCTGGAATGTAATGTACAGGATGGTGACTAATTTCCAATAATGTCATCTTGTATATGCAAGTTGCTGAGAGAGTAGGCCTTAAAATCTCTCATTACAAGAAAAGAATGTGTAACTGTGTGAGGTAATGGATGTTATTTAAACTTACTGCGGTGATCATTCCTCCCTCCCTCCCTCCCTGAAATCATTATGTTCTACACCTTAAACTAATACAATATTATGTCAATTATATTTTGATAGAACGGGGGGGGGGGGCTGTGATTCTTAGGGGGAAGTGTAGGGACAGACCCAGGTTTCAGGGGCCTTGTCACTTTGCAGTTTGGTGGGGAAGGGGCTCCTCACAGAAGTATGTGTTCTTGGGAATGCACTGCTGTGGCTCCTCCCTGGATGTTGGAAGGGGGTGTTTGGGGTTCCCTGAAGCTGAAGTTTCATGAACTACATGGTAAATTCATCTCCGGGGAGGAAGGGAATAGATATTTCTGGGACATTGACTATAGTCACAGCTTTATTTTGCTGAGAGAGGTGTGTTCTTCATGGCACTTAAAAAATATGGATGTAGGTGTGGATGAACTCTATTTGCACACACCTGTGTGTATGTGTGTGTCTACTATAAATTCTTAAAGCTCATTGCTTTATAATGGCTGCCTTAAATGTTATATGATATAACGAGGATGGTCATACTCGATATTATATAGGGGGTGATTTAGGTATAAAACACAGGCTTATTTATATCAACTTACATATTTGCATATGTTGGTAAACCTCAAGAACCTGGCCCATTCATTCAGTATATATTTACTTAGTGTCAGGCCTGGGTTACCATTTGCACAAAACAGATGTAGTTCCTGCCCTCCCCCCGCCCCCCCCCAGACAACTGCCAATGGCTCAGTCAGCTGTTCTAGAATCAATTGAGAAATATGTAATTATGCTATAATATTTCCTAAGACAAAGTTTGGGTTGAACTTAGGGTGATGTTTTACTTTATATTAGAGTTTTTCACTTCTTTCTTTCTTTCTTTTTTTTGGTAAGCTGAACTATTTGCTTCCATTGTATTTGTTCCTGGCACAAAGAAGAATTAATGTCATTTTCCTCTTCTTTGAGTCTTGGTTTGCCTAGAACGTATTATAGCATGTAGAGCAGTCGCCGTAGGTGATCAGGGCTTTCTGGTTGGGAGATAGGACTCTTCCTTGTAGACAAAGACTGGAGTCATGTGGCCCTGGGATCCTACCTGTGTTTAGAACAACAGGCAGTTGCCTTTGCATATGCAAAACACAGGAGTGTCACTGATGGTCAGTGTGTGGGCTGTTGAAACGGTAGGAAGGACACCCCCCCCTCTAACTCCCAACCCTGAGTGTTCTTGTCTGGTTCTCAGTGACTGGTCACAGGGCAGTGGTAAGACAGAGGGCGATGTATATAGTGAGCAGGAAGAGGAGCTAGGGCTTTTAATCTACTTGGGGAGGCACATATGCGTGCGTGCTCCCCCTCCCCCAACACATGTCATTAATGAAGGATATTTTCTGAGGCATGAAGAATGCAAATGATTACAGAGAATGAGGGGTGAGTCATGGAAGCTTTGTGAATGGGAAGTTCTAGTCCAGGTTGAAAAGTGTGGAAGGAGACAGATTCATGGGGGAAGGGGCACACAGGCAGCTGGCTTACGGGGGACACCACCCTGGCTAGGCTGATCTTTGGACGGCTTTGGACTCGGTTGAGTCTGTATTTTGTCTGGTACTTTTTTACAGGGATCACCTAGTGGGATTTATTAAATGCAAAACATGTAACCAGCTGGTAGCTTGGACACATGAAAATTAATTTCAACTTTTAGTATAAGCTGACATTTAGAAAGAATGAAGTTGCAATCGAAGATCCAGCGGTTGCCAGTTCCCGTACTTGGTTCAGAAAATAGACACTCTCCACTGGGGGGCTGTAAAGGGCCCTTTGTGTTTTTTGACATAATTTTCAAATCTAACAGCTCCATTCACAGCAAGTGTCTTTTTACCTGGATCTTGGCAAAGACACTGCGCTGGGCATGAGAGAAATGGCTCCACAGGTCCCACCTGAACCCGAGATTCCTGTAGTGAGTGGGTGATCCAGTGATAGGACAGATGTTCACGGAAGCCGGAACCCTCTTTCCAAAGGTACACGTGTACCGTTTGAGCACATATGAAAAACATGTATTTTCCCTTATTTAAATAGGAGGATCATGATATTTGCCTTTATTGAACAGGGCCTCTATGTATTTGAGAAACAACTGGGATTGAAAAATCCATGCTTTTCCCCCAGTGGAAAGGTGGTTGGCACCTCCTATGGGCGCCTCCTGTAAGCGGCTCTTTGTAAGCCAGTGCATGAACTCCCACTGCCTTGCAGGAACGAGAACGGGAGTTTCGTTTACGGAGGCCTCAGCAAGTGTAAACGGCCGGCGCCCGGCCCCAAGGGCTCCGAGTCCCCGAATTCCTTCTTGGACCAGGAGAGCAGGAGACGGAGGTTCACCATTGCCGACTCCGATCAGTTGCCTGGGTATTCGGTTGAAACCAACATTCTGCCCACAAAAATGAGGCAGAAAACGCCGTCCTACGGTACGTGTCTGAGTGTGTGTTTGGTGCTGCTCTTCTCTTCCCCACCCCCGTCCTCGTTAGGGACGGCTGGCTGGATTTGGCAGGCGCTGAGGGGAATCTGAGGAAAAGCATAAACCTCAATGTAATTCGAAGTATGAGACCTTTATTCCTTCCTCCAAAGCGCAGCCTTGTTGAGTCATCGCTCCGCTTGGCATCAAAGCCTGGTGGGTGAGATCATGTTACCGTTTTAAACCTCAGAGCTTGGGTTTTAGCTTCGGAGTTGGCTCCGCTCTGTGCACCCACAGCCTCAAGTTCAGCCCCCCCCCACCCCCCGTCCCCGTGGCTCGCTGCAGAAATGCGATGCTTTCAATTATTGTCCTTACTTTAAAATATGTGACTGCTTCTGCTTAAGTGAGTGTGATCCTGCAGGGGTGGCGGTCTAGAATACAGATAAAGGGGGTGATGATTCTCTGAGCCACCCCGTCACCCACTGTCACCTTGCTCCCTCCCACCCCCCAGGCAAGCCCCGGCCTTTGTCCATGCCTGCGGATGGCAGCTGGATGGGGATCGTGGACCCTTTCGCCAGACCTCGCAGTCATGGGAAGAAAGGTAAGTTTAAGCAAATCACCTCAAATCAGGAATCAGAAGACCCAGGCCCGGATCTCAGTCCTGTTCCTAAATGTTCTGGGATAACTGGATAGAGGACTTCGCCTTTCTGAGCCCCATCGTCTTATCTATGAAATCAGGAATGCTGACGACCTCAGACCCTACATATTTCTAGAATGGCAGAATGAAGCCATCCTATTAGTGCTTGTAAATCTCCTCCTTAGCAGTGTGCGCTTTGAAAAGGCTGCAGACATTAATGGTCCGGTTTCTAAACAAGTAGAAATAAATTATTCATTATGTAATCTCATCCTAAATTTTATGATTATTGGAGTCTGATTTTTCATGAACAAACATGGATTCCTCCCCTCTCCCCCCAAATCCTTCTTGTGTTAGAGGGTACTTATGGTTAGAAAAGAAATTTGTGTTCAGTCCTCCCTATGGTCAGTTACTGGTTGTTGCACTAGTCTTGAGAAAAAGGTTTATAAGTATTCTTATTTTTTTGCCCGTTATATGGGAGTATGTCGGCACTGGCGGGGCATTCTCACATTGCTTTGGCAGTGCTAAAACAAAGCACGTGGCAGGTTGAAGTCCACAGGCTTTAGATGGCGAAGGGAAGGAGAAAAACATTCTGAAAGCCCAACTTGCACAGTAATCGACCCCTGACATCTCCCCGGGACTTGGTAACGTTTGTCACCCGAGGACCCGCGTCACCTGGGTGATGCGAATGTGGAAAAGGCAGAAGACACCTGTCTGACGTCCAGGGCACCTCCAGTTGCAGTGGAAGTCTGTGGAGCAGTCAGCAGGTGGCAGGCTGTCCTTTGTTTAGACTTTAAAATGTCAACATCTTTCTTGCCGTCCTCTTAGCCTTTGAAGCTCAGATGTGGCCTTTTATTGCCTTTACGTCCTGAGAGATGGGGTGAGAGGCGGGCGGGGAGTGTGAAATCAGTAAATGGAAAACCTCCCTGACGCCCTGTCCCCACTCCCACATTTTTCTTGTATGATCGTGTTAGAATGAAAGTAAAAGTAACAGCTTTATTGCGACGGAACTCACATATACCGCCATGCTCACCCTGGGGCAGGGAGCATCTGAGTGCTCTTTAGGATAGTCCTAGTGTTGTGTGCCCATCACCATCTCTAATTCCAGCACATTTACTCTCTCGAAAAGAAGCCCTAGGCCTGTGGGCAGCCACGCCTCATTCCTTCCTCCCTCAGCCCCTGGCAACCACTCATCTACGTTCTGTCTCTGCATTTGCTCATTCTGGACATTTCATATCAAGCGACTCATATGTGGCTTTTTGACAATGGGAACTTTTTTATAGTAACTTTTGCCCTTTGATTACAAAAGCAAGTCAGGTACTGGAAGAACATCTCGAAGGTGCTCAGCTGCATCATGAAACTCAGCATCAGTCTGCTTCCCCCAACCTAGGAACAAGCAGGTGCAGGTGTCGTGTCTCTTCCAGCTGTTTTCATAGATACAATTATACACTTGGGAAAAGCGTGCAGGGTGGGAGGAGGAGATGTTCACTAACACTATGTAAGCTGAATATTATCTAGAACATTTTTAATAGCCGCATTAGTATTCCATCTCATGGCTACAACACCTATTTATTTAGTATTTGTTGGACATCTAGGTTATTTCTGTTCTTATTCATTCCCCACCCCCATCGTAAACAATGCTTCAGGTAGCACCCTTGTACGGAGATCTTTGCACGTTTTTAGAGGTGGAATTTTATGGTCAAAAGAATGCCAAGTGGCCTGCATTGTAGGTTTCTATTCAGTTTCATAATCACCCCTCACCAATCCCAGGGGGTTCTCTAGGGTGGGATCAGTCTTTCTGCTGGGAACTGTCCCGAGTAGCAGAGCATTAAAATGTTTTGGATTCCCTCCATGAATGGTGAACAGTGCCCGCCCTTCATTCAGGTGACAGCTGTTAATGTGAAAGGAAAACAACAAGACATTCAAACCCATAAAGAATTTTTGTGAGTTTATTTGAGCCAAACTGTCGACAATTTCCGGGAAGCAGTATCTCAATGAATCGGGATAGTGCTCTGGAGAATGGCGGGTTTTCCTCTATATTTATACATTGCAAGCAAAGGAGGGACGTAGGTGGGTCACATGAAATCCATTGGTGATAGACTAGAGAGACGGCAGAAAGCAAAGAGAGGGGGGAGGGGGAGGGGTCCTCTGGGATTGGATGAAAAGTAAAATGATAGACACATACTTAGGTGGGTGCAGGAAGAATGAACATGATAACAGTGAAGGAATTTGTGGTATCTGTCTTGGCGCCCAGCACATTAGGTTGTGCCCCAAGGGGTCCAGAAAACGGGAGGTTACAAGTCACCCAGACATTTCAAGGGTATGTTATTATAGATGCAAAAAGACAGATAGGCTCAGTTAAGGTAAAGGTTGACCTTGTCAGTGAAGATACCAGCCTAGGACATAACTATCCACCACAACTGCTTTTAGTTAAAGTTTAATTTCAGACCACCCTTTGTGGTTACTTTAGGTCTCTGAGTTTGCAAGACCTCCATGCAGGCCTCCCCTGAGCTTGTCAGGTTTGCATGTGGCCCCTTTCGTCCACACATCCAAAGGCACCCCCATTTTTTGAATGCTCCTTAGGGGCGCTCCAGCATAGGAACCCTGTTCTAGGAGCATGTGCTATGTGCTGCAAGCATCGTGGAAGGACGATGGGGAAGGAGCATGGCGTTAGCAGCTTTCTCTCTTGGTTTCAAGTGAAGTTATGAAAACCCTCACCCTGGTAACAGAGGGCGGGCTCTCTGTCTCTGCTCTGCCCACCTGTCACCTCTCAGGCGGGAAAGCCGCCCAAACTATGATGGCCCTCAGCCATTTCCACTTTCCACACCCTCAGGGGGTGGGCCTGGCCGTCAGCGAGGCCTCCTAGCCCATCCCTGGGGGAGGGCAGGCTGTGGTGCCCGCCATCAAAGGGCATCAGAAGGTTGAGTGGGCTTTGGGCCCACTCAGGCGGTGCACGGTCATTTTAATGGACTTGTGGTCTTTGTCTGACAACAGGTGAGGATGCCCTTTGCCGGTATTTCAGTAACGAACGGATCCCGCCGATCATCGAAGAAAGCGCCTCTCCCCCCTACCGGTTCTCCAGGCCCCACACGGAGCGGCAGCTGGTCCGAGGCGCGGACTACATCCGAGGCAGCAGGTGCTACCTCGGCTCAGATCTCCACAGCAGCGCCACCATCCCGTTCCAGGAGGAAGGGACCAAAAAGAAACCCGCCTCATCGGGGGCCAAGGCCCCGGCCACGGAACAATCCCTGCTGGTCAGCTGGCTCACGCGCCTGAAACTGTTGACTCACTGAGCCCTGCCCTCGGGGATGCCCGCTCCCGCTCACAAGTGCCTTCCTTCCTAGTGGGCCACCGTTCTGACTTTCATGCACAGTATTATGTAGACACCTTTTGCAGATTCTTTTGTGTGTGGTTTTTTTTTTTTTGGAAAATTGTGTGCCACCCTTGTCGGATGGTGGAAGTAAGTGGGTGGGAACCGATCCAGAGGCCCTCAGTGCCGGCTTGTGGAGGCGGAGGGAAGAGATGGGTAGAGTTGGCTTTTCTGGCCTCATTCGAGTCGGAACCCGGAGACACTCTACAACCCAGCCGGCAGCCTCTGCCGGGATTGGGGCCAATGGGAGGACCTGGGGCATTGTTGGTTTGGGGGCGGGACACAGTTGGGGGCCATTGTCGCACAGATGTATTGGTTTGTGGTCCAACTTCTCCGCCCGAGAAAGCCAGTGGGGAGAACACTTTGGTTTTGCTTGTGCAAGCGCCGTAGCACATGCGGAAGGGTAGCAGCTTTGCCTTGGAGACCACATGACTCGGCAGTGTCTGCCGCAGAGCAGAGGTGCGCGGGCAGACGGGTCACACCGGCTTCATCTCCTGTTCATCCCAATCTCAGTTCAGGGCGATGAATACAGAAACACACGGAGAGAGGGCTGGTCACACACAAAGCCCTTTCTATAAGGCCCCGAGGGTGTCCTGTTATATGTTATCGTCTTTGAGGGAAGAGAAGCTATAAGATTTGCTGATAGCCAAAGTCTCCTTAAGAAAAACGAAGCAGCAGGACTTAAAGTTTGTGAAAGAGACGTCAGTTCGCAGTGGGACCTGTTCAGTGTCTATCTTCCAGAGGAGAACCGACCGCTCTTCAGTCGGCCACGTTTAGCCGATAAGAAAAGCCTCGGCGAGTCTCACGGTCACAAATTTTCAAGTAGCATCAGGTATTTTGGAAAAGTGTGTCTGGGTATTAACTCTTGTGTAAGCTGAATGTATGATATTTTGTTAGAATGGAAAAGTACTATCTTGTTAATTTAAGCGTTTTAAATACAGTTGTATATTTTTCCTACTCGTAGTCACACGGAGTGGAAGTATTTCTGTTCTGCGCCATGCACAAAGCTAACAAAAAAGAGAGTTTGAGGTCGTTTCCGATTTACAAGTGGCTGTTGCGACCACGGGTGCTCCTGTTAAAAAAGAAAATGAACCCTCCCAAGAATTTGGGATTTTCTGGCTTATAAATGGGGGTGTTGAGGAAGCCTGTGTGAAGTCACATGACATTTGGGGAATTTTCTGAGGTATTTGTAGGCAGAGCTGGTATCCTCCAGCCAGAAATCCACCCCCCACCATATCCCTGAATGGTTTATTTTGCTGAACTTCCTGAAACTCAGTGACTTGGAGATTCCCTGGAGTTAGTGAACATCTTCCCTTTAAAATGGTCTTGGTGGGGGAGGGAAGAACAGCCCTCACCGATTAGAGTGATTGGATTCAAAGGGGCGGCCCTGCCAGCCTCTCAGGGTTTCCTGGGGATGGGGAGGGGTTTGGCAAACCAAGGCCAGAAGAGGCTGGGAGTGTGATTCACCGGCAGCTTCTCAGCACTGTGAGGGCCAAGCCTGGGGGCGACGGTCTGCTCATGGGCCTGGTGACCAGGAGGGAGCTGTGGGAAAGCCTTGCCCATTTCACTGTGAGTGTGAGCTGGCGTCGTGCCCAGAAAGTGGGGTGGGAACACTTCCGCTCGCTCCCTGGGTGTAGGGGCAGACTCTTAGCATTGCAGTGCAGCTCAGTAATGAGTAAAACAACTGAGTAACAGGTCTCGGGGGTCTTCGCTGGAGATGCGCTCCTTTTCTGTGGAGAAAATTCCACTTGTGATCTCTTGACTGTTCTTAAAATGAACTTGCAGAAGTCAGTCTGAACTATAGGCTGTGCCCAACTTAAATTGCTGCAGCAGATGTTTTTCAGACTGTCCCCTGGAGGCCCAAGGAAGACCAGGGAAGTTTCTGGGTTCTCTACCCTCGGTCAGCCTCCGCAGATTCATTTTTATTTTCACTTGGGCTTTTCTCCTGAATTGTGTTTAAGAGATATATGGCTTTTGTATGTGTCTCTACTGTGGAGATATATAAGCAATAGTTTAATACTAACGTCTTAGCAACGAATGGAAACTGCTAACCTTAATAGTAACCCGGGTTTATGGTGGACAGGTGTTAACATATGAAGATGCAGAATGACCCTTTTTGACATGATAATTTAAAATAGTGATTTTTTTCAAAATACTACCAAACCAAATTCAACACATGCCTCTTTTTATAATAAATATAGTATCACCGCAATCATTAAATAAAAATCAGACGATAAATCCTGTCTTTGCACATAAAAGCATCACCCTATTTAATTTTCTGAAATGAAATTAGCAGGCACTATAACTGGCCTCTATACACACACATCAATTTAATGTCCTAACTTAAATATAAACGTAGGAAACATTTATAATGCAATAATCATTTTAATACGTAAATGCTCAAACGCAGTTATGTTACAAGGGGCAGTGAAATCATGAAACAAAGGGCATGCTTGGATCTATACATACAATCCCCAGGGATGTGGCGTCTGCAGACGCTGACCAGTACAGGCCTGCTGTGCTGGCAGCTCAGTACCAGGAACAGATTGACGTCAGCAACGATGTGGCCAATGCTTGCTAAAGCTCTAGACAAAACAAGTCTACAGTAGCGACACCCACAGAGTGCTTCCTGGTGGCTGTTCTAAGTCCTCACAGCTTTATCAGGGGGGTGCCATGCGCTTTCCCCTTTTACCTGCCAGGAGTTACCCGAGGGCACCCAGCCGGTAACAGGTGAGCTGGCGTAAACTCTGAAGCGATCTAGTGCTGGTTCTTGCTCACATTCTCTTTGCTATTCAGGCTTCCCTCATCATACAGAATATTCTGACTACGTTCCTGAAAAACCCAACACATACTAAAACGGGGCTAAGAATTCCCTGTGTGATCATAGATAAAATCAGAGTATAGCCCCCAATAAATCTAAGCTGGGTTTCCGGCCACATCAATATTTGGGGGGGCAATTGAACATTGTGCTGATGGGGGACCGGTCTTTGTTGTGAGGGTCTAACCCCCAGGGCCGGTGCAGTACCCCTGCTCCATTGGTCACACAGCTCATGGCTCTCGCCATACTGTGTGGCGAGTCAAGCTTAGTAGGACCATAGCACATGTTTGGTGATACCTTAAAGGGACTTACAAATAGATTTTATAACCTGAAGGATATGGGATTCAAAAAAATATTAATCTTATTACAAAATTCTAGGTTTTGTGTTAGGGGTTTATTTATTCTGGGTCAGAATTATTGCTGGAAGTGCGCAGGTTGGACAAAATTTTGACAAAAGTGAGGTTCAACGTAGTAAGTAAAGGAAAAAGAAATAACATTGAATTCAGATAGTTCTCATGTCAGGGATGCGAAGTCTGTCCCAAACAGTGTCTGTGTGTGTAGAAGAGAATTTCTTCTTACTACAAAATCCCTTCTGCAATCTGGCCTATGGCTCACTGATTTGGAGAGAGGAGAGAGAAGATTTTGTCGATAATCAAAAATAATGTCCCTGGGCCAGGAGGCTGTCATACAATCTTGCAGAACCTCAGGGGCACCTACTCTGCTCCCCTTTCATAGAAATGCACATGGTGTTGGGTTGTTAGGAACTGAATTCTGGTTGTGGTGATCATCTCTAGGCCTATTCTAAAATTTCATGGCAGTGTTTGGGAAGCTCGTCTTCTGAGTCGCTCATCCGTTTACGCATGCTGCCAACTTGCAACAGACCTCAGGGCTTAAACGTGTGAGGCGACCACGGCAGAGGTGCGTTTCCATCTTATGTTCTCTTCTGGGGCGCACCAACCTCTCGAGTCACTGCTCCAAGGAAGACAGCCTGCAGCCTGAGGGTTCCTGCCAGGCTCACAGCTAAGGATCGCACACACCCTCCTTTACTGAGCTGCTGATTTCTCTGAAAAGCTGTGAATCGGAAGCTGTGGGGGGCAGTGAAGATGTACACCTCAAAGGGACTTTAAGAAGAAGGGATACAGCCCTCCTGAAATCCCAGCAGCCCAGGATATAAAGATTCTCATTTTCTCTCCCCTGTCCTGGAGCAACGGTTTCTGCAGGGATTTAAAGAGAGAAAACATCGAGGGGGAAATCATTTCCTCTTGTTTTTTCCATTGACTAGACCAATTATCAGGGACTTACTTTATGACAACTGTATTTTCAGGGTGACAAAGACTGGATTTTATGAAATTCCTTCACCATGTTGACAGATCTTGGTCTGAACATTTTGATTAATCTTAACCATGAAAGAGCTTTAATGAAGTTTAATATTAAGTAATATTGTCTGTGAAGTAAAAAGTTATCCTTTTTCTTTGTGGGGGTTGGGCTCTATTTTCATATCTGTATATATAAAAGCCCAGTGACCATTACAGTGGAATAACCAGAATGACCTTCGCTATGACATGCACTGACCACCAGGGGGCAGATGCTCAACGCAGGAGCTTCCTCCTGGTGGTCAGTACGCTCCCACAGCGGGAGCCTTGCTCAGCCAGAAGCCAGGCTCACAGCTAGCGAGCGCAGCGGTGGTGGCAGAAGCCTCCCCTGCCTCCACAGCAGTGCTAAGGAGCGGCAAGCCAAGCAGTAAGGAGCGAGCAGGCGGGCAGTTAGGAGGGAGGGGTCCTGGATTATGAGAGGGATGTCCAACTGCTGGTTTAGGCCCGGCCAGCAGTTGGACATCCCTGAGGGGTCCCAGATTGCGAGAGGGTGCAGATTGGGCTGAGGGACCCCTTATGCATGAGTTTCATGCATCGGGCCTCTAATTTCACACACACACACACACACACACACACACACACACACTTACTTATATATACACACATACAGCCGAGGCCATGCCAGGGTAAGAGTGGATGGATTTCAGGAATTAGTACCAAAGTAGAAGTCTTTGATTTTTAGAATTAGTCTTGGAGAAGTTAGAAGCAGTTGTGAGCTCGGCTTTTGAAGTCTGGCAATGCAGCTGTCCCACTCTACCACTGACAAGCTCTGGGCCTTGAAGCCGGTTACTTATCTCTGCCCCCCAGTTATCTATGTAATGGGGATAATAATAGCATCTACTTCATAGGCTCATAGGATTAAAGGAGTTAATGTCTGTAAGGCCCTTCGTGTAGTTGAGCACACAGCACTTAATAGATGCTGATTATAGATGTGGTGTTTATGCCTCTCCACCGCTGGTGAATACAGCATTCAGAACCGCTCAACAGGGAATTTGTTCATTCCCTTGTCCCTAACCAGCAAAACAATGCCATTGTCATGCTGTCAGAATCCTGCTATGTGTTCTGTGGCCTGGAAGGGTGGATTTTAGTGTACAAATCTGAGTTACTCAGAAACTATGGCTGAGTCAGAACTCAAGAAACCATATTAAGTTTATGATTGGACATACTCGGAATAATAGAGTATTATTTTAAAGTTGGCTTGATTGATTATTAGTGTGTTTCCTCTCTTTAATCACCCCACCTTTCTTCAGCAAAATGATGTAGGAAAACCAGGGACATCATTTTCCCCATCTCCTAAGTGGCTGAATGACTTTCGCCTCTCATCTACAGCTTAAAGTGGTACCCCCAAACTTACTTCTGTTTCATCTATAATAATAAAAGCATAATATGCTAATTAGACAAACTGTCCTTCTGGACGACCTTCTGGATGACGCTGGTGCTGCAGCCGCGGCATCAAGGGAGGGATCCAGGCAGCCGCTGCAGCTGCAAAGGCCTACTCTTGCACAAATTTTGTGCATCCGACGTCTAGTATGGTTAGAAAAAAAGGCTTCTGGACGACCTTCTGGATGAAGCTGGGGCTGCAGCCGCGGCATCAAGGGAGGGATCCAGGCAGCCGCTGCAGCTGCAAAGGCCTACTCTTGCACAAATTTTGTGCATCGGACATCTAGTATGGTTAGAAAAAAAGCAATCATGTAGGATGGTACTTCTTTTGAAGTTCTCATGAAAAAGAACTCTGACATAAACATAAAACAAGTGGATTGTGCTGCCTTTGTGGAAGCTGAGTAAGACTGTCCTTGGAGATGCCTCCCCCAACATATGCTTTGGTGGGTCCAGGGAGAAATAGGGAGAGAAGCTCTGGGAGGGACAAAAGGAACTGGAAAATGGTTGTTAGGCTCAGCTTTCATTTGTTTGATTAACTTGTGCCTGATTTTCAACCATCTGGGCATGTGCAGTGTATCAGCCAGGCTGTGAGCACACAAACCAACAGGTGCCTAGCTAATACAGATACAGCAGTCATGAATGTTGTTTCTGGACAGACTTTCATGAACAGAGTCGGGTTCTGGTTGCCTGTGCATTGAGGTGTATTTATCTGTTCCACAGGAATAGGGTGGAGCTGTGGCTGCACTTTCTAAGGTGGATTTCCCAGCCCCTTCCTGGCTGGAGCTCTTGTGTTTGTCTCCCGCCTCTGTTAGGTGGAACCATACAAACGTGTGCATATTCAGTCGCAGTAAAATAAAAGCCTATCCAATCAGCAGTCCATATACTATACTTCAACCCAGCAGATCACAAATGCCAGGAGATCCCATTCTTTCTGCCTTCTTTCTGACAAAACTCAGTTCTGTTCTGTATCTGGGGTCCCAGTTACGTTTTGTACTAATTGTTTCCCTCCCTGGACCTCTCACCTTCACTTCCCTGAACACCTGATGCTAACCCCCACATGTGATTGTCCTCATCTGTTTATTTCCCAGGAAATAGTCTATTTTATTCCAGGAGAAAGGGAAGACAATTATGGTGGATTGGCTGAATTGGCATTTTATATGATTTGTGCTTTTGGCGATGCCAAGGATAGACATTCAGAAGAGATGAGGAATTTTAAAAAATAGAAAAAAAAATACAAAAAAACTAGAACCCAATTTTTGGAGAAGAAAATAAGTAAACCAATGTTTGCTTGATTTAATTTGCTTCCGCTTTTGCTCTTGGGCCTTTAACTAAGTGGAAGAACATTCAATGTCATGTGTTTAGAGGACTTTTTACTTGGAAGTGCCACCTTTTTGGCTTCCTATTGAAGGAAGTCCACTGAAGCCTGCTTAGAGTGTATTCTATTCAGTGATGTTAATTGAATTAGACAATATAAAGATGATATAAAACACAAATGCCAGGGCGCAAGGTTTGGTTTGGGTGTTAGTTTTAACTGACACACAAAAGAGGTAATTTTGCTAATGCTCTTCCTTACACCCCTTACTTGGCACTTAGTTCTGTTTTCTTAGATCCTGAGGATGGACTCATCTTTCTATGTCCCATCACCTACGTCAGCGGTCGCCAACCTTTCGGACCTCACGGACCACCAATGGTCCGCAGACCACCGGTTGGTGACCACTGACCTAGGTGACTCTCAAGGTCATCCCCATGAGGCTCTCCTTGACTCTACTCTGGACAGAATTAATCTCCTATTAATTAATCTCCTATTGTTCTCATAATCCAAGCTGGAGAGGCAAACATCTAACTAACAGGATGAATCAATGCATTTGATTCATCCTGTTAGTTAGATGTTTGCCTCTCCAGCTTGGATTATGAGCCTTTCTAAAGCGTTTCTGTATAGCTCACATGGCCAGTAGAGCAAATATTATTGAAGTAACTAGATGGTAAAATTAATGACTGTACAGTCAGAAAAAAAAATTAGAAAAATATATTAAAGCTTTCTGTGAAAAAAAAAAAGACTTTATATTAACAGATTTTTTCCCCCCCAGACTACTACATATAGAATTTCATTGCATTGGCTCCCATTCTAAAGAAAAACATTATACCAGGTGTCAGAACTCAATCCTATTTATAGGAAGAATAAACCTTGGCCATCAACAACAGCTTCTCTGGTTACAGGATTACAGTAACTGCTGGGAATGTAGGCACTTTCAGAGGTCTACAGAGGACTCATTTAAGACTTACACAGGCAGTTTCCAATTAGGCATAGAAAAAGTAACAGTGGGGCGGAGGGGTGAAGACTTTCTACACATTTAGACACGATGGAGGACCATTCCAGTTGTGTGATGTTTGGTGGGAGGAGAGTAATTTGTACCTGAGAAAACCAAGTGCATAAATACTGAGGATGTTGACTAAATGGTGAAAGAGTGCCACGCACCCTCATCCCAAGGGGGTGAGGAACCATTGGGAATATTGTTGCTGTGTTTTTGAGACAACAAACCGATACCGTCAGAGACTTGAGAGCCTGGTTTTAAAAGAATGTTGGCCTTTGCTCACTGCTAAGTTGTCCTTTGCTCACCTGAGTCTGTGGGCTTCTCCTTTGTTGATGTATAAACACAAGCAGACATCCTGCTGCCCCGGGCACCCTGCACTCCAAAAACATGACAGGTAGCAGGAGACGTTGGACTACGAGGCAGTTCAACAAAGAATAAGAGAGAGGAAAAGGGAGAAATATCAGATGATTAAATAAAGAAGCTCCTTTGGAAATTGCGGTTAATGATGAGGACACTTACTGGACCTCTTTACGGTTGTTTTTTCCTGATGACTGCATCCGGGGACTTTTATCAAAAGCACTCTTGCAGAATTAACTAAAAATGTGAACTACACTGACTGCATGGGAGATGGGACTGAACCCTGTCCTTGGCAATGGAATACGTGGTGCACATACGACAATACTCTGCTGCTGTCGTGTCTCCTTGTGCGGGTAGCACTGGTCCTGACCTTCCCAGACTCCCCTGCTGCTCTGCGTGCCTTTCTTCCTCTTGCCTTTTTGCTTTTTCTTTTTTAAATTCTTTATTATTGAAAGTATTACATATATCTCCTTTTCCCCCCATTGACTTCTCCCAGCCTGCTCCCACCTCTCAGCACAGGCCCTCACCCCCACCCCCCTACTGTCTACGTCCATGGTCCATGGGTTATGCTTATATGCATGCATACAAGTCCTTTGGTTGATCCCTTA
>NW_005365155.1:763385-823259 GCF_000412655.1 Myotis brandtii | reverse complement strand
CCCAGCCTTCCCTCTGTGGTTTGACGGTCTGTTCGATGCTTCTATGTCTCTTGCCTTTTTCACATTTGCTCTGACTTTGGGCCTCTTGCTCTATTCTTTTTCCCTTTGTCTTTTCCTGATGCAGCTCAAACCCCAGGCACCCGGTTCCCCAGATTTGCTCTCTATGCCAATCCTTCTCCCACCCTTTGGTTCCTGCGCCAGGAGAAGATGCAGCATAATTATTTGGCAATTGGAGGACAAACAACAAATAGTCCAGCCCATGCAGCTCCACAGACGTCCTCTCAATGGGCTCTCCTTTTGAACAGCGTGGGCAGATGAAAACACATTTGCCAAGGAGACGAAGGACAGAGTTGGGCAGTTATCTGATGGCTTTTCTAAAGTTCAGGAAGGAACAGCTGTCCTTTGTTGAGAATTCTACTGCTTCTTTGTTTTCTGTTTCATGGATTTCTGCTCTTTTATTTCCTCCTTCCTTTTCTTTCCTTTGGGTTTATTCTGTGTGTGTGTGTGTGTGTGTGTGTGTGTGTGTGTGTGTGTGTGTGTGTGTGTGTGTGTGTGTGTGTGTGTGTGTGTGTGTGTGTGTGTGTGTTTAGACTTATACTAGGCTCATGCTGTAACAACCCCCATATCAGTGATATAACACAGTAAGAGTTACATTTTCCTTATGCAGCGAAGTCCCGTGTGTATGTTCCTGACTGGGCAACGCTCTGTGACAGCCGTCCTCCAGCTAGTGACCCAGGGACTCAGGACACTCCTTCCTTATGGTTTCTCCAACGTGAGGCGGCAGGCTTACCCGGCATTATCCATCTGGCCGAATGGAGTGTGGGACATGGGAAAGTGAGACGGTAGAACAGAGTGGGCCTAGAAAGGACCGTCACGGCACCTTAATTGCAAGCGAGGTTGGGAAAGGGAGATGGGTGGGACTAATGGTCTCTGCCATGTGCCTTTATTTTTTAAATGAAAAAGCTTGTTGTTTTCTTTTTAAAAATTTCAAATGCAGTTAACATTCAATATTATTTTATCTTAGTGTCTGGTGTACAGCATAATGGTTAGACATTTATGTAGTTTACGAAGTGATCCCCCAGTAATTCCGGTACTGACCTGGCACCATACATAGTTATCACAATATTTTTGATTATATCTACCATATTTTTAAGTGGATACTTAGCTTATTAACATAGAACTTTTCTTTTTTAATATTAACACTTAGACTACAAATTTCCCTTAAAACGTTACTTTTGCTGTATTTCACAAGGCTTGATATACAGTGTTTTCATTATCCTTCAATTCCAACTAATTTTTAATTTCCATTATGATGTATTCTTTGGTCCATGCCTCATTTCGAAGTTTATTTGTTTTTATGACTTTGGGATAGGGGAGGATTTCTCACACAAGACAATAAGAGGGCCCATTGTAAAAGAAAAGGCTGACAAATTCAACTACATCAAAGTTAAGAGCTGTTCGTCAAAAGACACTGTAAAGATAATTTTAAAAAGGCTACAGATTGAGAATAGAGAACAAATCCGTACAAAAATGAGCCCAAAGCATTTCACCAAAGGGAATGAAATGGCCCATATGCCCGTGGAAAGATACTCGTTAGTCACCATGGGAATCTAAATCAAAATCACAGGGAGACATTCTCCTATACTTAGTGGACTGGCAAAAATGCAGTAACTGGAGAATACTAGGAGGAAGTGCTAGGAGGGCCAGTGGGACCTCATATGCATTGCTCATGTGAAATTAGCATTGAATAATCATATATCATAGGACGCAGCAGTTCCACTCCTGGGTATGTATTCGGGAGAATAAAACTACTTGAGAGGTAAATGATCAACTGTAGGAGACTGATCCCTTACAGCAGCGGTTCAACCTGTGCGTCGCAACCCCTTTGGCGGTCGAACGACCCTTTCACAGGGGTCGCCTAAGACCATCCTGCACATCAGATATTTACATTATGATTCATAACAGTAGCAACATTACAGTTATGAAGTAGCAACGAAAATAATTTTATGGTTGGGTCACAACATGAGGAACTGTATTTAAAGGGCCAGAAGGTTGAGAACCACTGCCTTACAGGATGGTCTCCCAGAAAAGGAGTTGGGCTCCAGCAGAGCTCCATGGAAATTGCCTATGACCCTTTATTTAGGGTAATAAATTCTGATTGAATGCGAGGCTTAGATCTTATTTTTCCGGGGCTACCTGTGGGGGGGCGGAGAGCTGGTCGTTCCCTCACTGTGGATGCTAATGAAGCGAATCGTGCTGCTCTTGGCAGTGTCACTCAGCTACAAACTGGCCATCTGCTGGTCAGGCCAGGGGAGGGCCTGGCTCTTCCTTACTCTTGCGGCGTGGAAGCCCCACAAGGCTTAGGGACTCTCTCCTGGGGTCTGACTTTGGGCTCTGGTAGACCTTTGTCTACGGCTGAGATGAGATGACCGGGACCTCCATTTCCTCTGCTGCCTTTTTTCCTGGGTGTCCCCAACAAATGGTCTCTAGGTGGCCTATTTGTGCAGCCTGCCCATCTGCCTTTGTTTGCACACCACAGCCTCATGTCCATCAACAAAATAACGTATCCATTGTGGTTTATTCTTACAATGGAATAATCTGCAGCAAGTGCAAAGGGATGAATTATGGTTGTTCACAGCAAAGAGCTGAATTTTATTAACATAGTGTTGCGTGACAAAAGTACCAGAATTCAACCTACAGTGTAACGCTCTTTATAACTTTTTAAAACAGGAAACACTGAAGACGAGCCACAAGGAGACACAGTGGACGGTTGAGTCCTGCTCAGTGGGGCTTCTCTGGAAATCTGTACAGAGGGAGGATGAAGAGGGCATTTATCTTCTGGGGCCGCCCATCTCTGCTGTGCCCATGGGGAGTTAAAGTCCTCGTGCTTTCATGTGGTGTCACTTCCCCTCTTTGATGGCTGCTCAAGTTGTTAGAGCCCATGCCATATAGTGTGACCTTTCACCTGAGTCCATGAAGGGCAGGGGGAGCGAGAACCTGGGTGTGTAGGGGGTTGGCTGGGCTGCAGGGTGGTCCATCGAGGGGACCCCTGGCCCTGATCAGCCCTGACTGGGAAACCAGTAGCCCAGGTGACTTGGTCGGTTGTTGGTCGGGGCTGAGGCAGAGCAAGTGGTGAGGGTGAAAAACCTAGGGGATGCTGAGCAGATGGGAGGAGGAGCATGAGATTCATGATGGGCCAGTCACTAATATTCTAGCTCTTGGTTAGGATACTGGGTCCATAGGTATTCATTTTATTATGTTTAAAACAAACAAACAAACAAACAAACAAACATAAAAGAAGGACAAGCATGACCTGGTGGTGATGATGATGGTGATGATGATGCTTAAAGAATCAAAAATTCAATTGTGATTCATTCAATTCTGGTTTCCTGAGTTTGTTTGTTTTTCTACCAAAGAGAATAGCAGTTGCTTTTCAATTCTGAGAACCCCTCACTCTTCCTTCCCTCCAGGGCATCAATTGGTTATTTTGAAAAACTCATTTAAACACGTTTGGGGAGAGAATCAAATATCCTGTGAAAATTCAACAATTACTACTCAAACCAGTTTTATTCATAAGCTATTATTTCAGAGATTAAAAAAATAATGTATACTACATTTGACTATAGAAAACTTTCTTTTCAAATCAGGCCTAATAAAATAATTGCAAACGTGTGTGTTTAATTTCCAAGGCTTGCCAGTTTCTTGTGTTTTGTTAAGAGCAGAATCGTTGCATATGCATGTTTATATCCACTGTGTCTTACTCACATGGCTACAACATACATCAATCTGTGGTTATCATGGACCCTGAACTTGACAAGCATTCTTGCTTTTCTAACATTCCTTTCCTATTGCCTCAATAAATAATGTACCCAATAAAGCACCTTCCTTTCATTTTCTTTGCAGCAGTGCCTATGTTATTTTCTTAGTTATGTAACGTTGTGCACCCAGTGGTTGGCCTTCCTTTTCTCTTATAGTTTACTTTTCGGTTGGAAAAGAGTGAATGAAATGTGTGATGCATTGATATGGCGGCTGACAATGTCAGTCACGCACAGTGCTGGTCATGGTCACTGCAGGAAGCAGATGGCATCCTCCGAAGGGATCACGGATGAGAGTCTCATGAACGGATAATTTACAAAAGTGCCGGCAGATGCAGAGCATCCACAAGGGGTGGAGAAGCATCACAGGATGAGCAAGAAGGACTGAAGATTCGTGGAGGGAGAAGTTCCTGTAACCCAGTGAGGATGTGGTAGTGGGAAAGGGGTGGGGACACCCATTAGGAGCCATGATCTTTGGTAGAAGATCATACCAATGCCCAGAGGAGGAAGGGAGGGAGGAAGAGAGAGAGAGGAGAATGCGTGCCTGACCCTTCTCTCTTTCTGCCACTACCCCCTCAATTGGCAGGACCCAGCCAGAAACCAGAGGGCAGGAAAGCCCCTGAATGGAGTGTCCATGGAGAGCACTTCCCAAAGCAGGGGTTGTGGTGGTGGAGGAGTGACAAGCACATCTGAAGGGACAAACAGAAAACATCCGGCGCAGTGACAGAGCAATTGCTACAATGGTGAGCACACTTTAAATCATTGTTTTTCAAAGGGAGTAAAGGACCTTGCTCTCCATGTTTTGATCATTGCCATACAGGGTGGGGCAAAAGTAGGTTTGTAGTTATTCATGTGGCACATAATACAATAATTAATAAAGAATAATGATACAAGAATAAACTCTGTTTCACATACTCACAACCATAAACCTACTTTTGCCTCACCCTGCGTTTGTTCAGACTTTCCTTTTTTCCTTTAAAATTTTAGGTTTTGATGACTTAGTCCCATTGGAAAAGTGAAGAGCTGCCCAGGCAAAGTTGCCTTTGCCCCTCAGGGGACAACTGTCATCATTTTTTATTCTAGGGACTGACAGGTGGAAGGGTGCTGTAGGAACGTGAGCCCCTTGTTAAGAAACAGGGGTGAGGGCTAATACTTTGGTATGAACCTTTACATTTATGCAATCCAGGCATGATTTAAAATTGCTTTTAACTGTAAGGTTTTAAGGTTGTTAATCCATAATGTAGAAAGATGTCTTTATCAAATACTGTATGATCTCACTTAGATACGGAATCTTAAAAAACAAACCAAAACAAACCCCACAAAACTGTGCTCATAGATACAAAGACCAGATTGGTGGTTTCCAGGGGTGGGAGTGGGGGTGGGTGAAGTGGGTGAAGGGAGTCAAAAGGTGCAAACTTCCAGTTATAAATAATAATTATAATACTGTAGTGTGTATTTGGAAGGCAGCTATGCTCACCACTATACCACCAATGCCAACTGTAGTGTATATTTGATAGTTGCTATGACAGGAGATCTTAAAAGTTCTCATCACAAGAAAAAAATGTATCTATGTATGGTGATGGGTATTAACTAGACTTATTGTGGTAATGACTTCCCAATTCACACAAATGTGGAACCATAATGTCGTATGCCTAAAACTAATGTAATGTTTTATGTCAATTAAAAGAAGAAAGATGTCTTTAGGAAATTTAACTATTTCAAAATGGAATAGACTAAGTGCTCTACTTTATAAAATGAGCTGCTTTTGCATTGTGCCTTGTTCTTTTTAAAAAATTCTGAGTGTGTTGAGGAATATATAAGAGAAGGAGAAGGGAAGTTGATGCATATAAATAGATAGAAAACTTCAGTGAGTCTTTTGTTTGAATGGGGAAGGATCCCTTGTTTCTTCTTCAGGGAAAGAAGAAAGTCTCTAGGATGTATGTCAGCTCACAGAGTCCATTTGAAAAAGCTGTTGCTTCTGCCACTGCTACTCTCCTTTCCTGGGAAGGTTGTCCTTTTTTGTCTCCAGGACAGACACACCCCTTTTGCATGAATCATCAGGGGCTGAGATTTGCTGCTGTTGCTATTATACCATGCTAGAGGCCCGATGCTCAAAATTCGTGCAAGAGTAGGCCTTCCTTTCCCCAGCTGCTGGCACCAGTTTCCCTCTGGCACCTGGGACCCAGGCTTCTATCGCAGCCCCGGCTTCATCCGGAAGGACGTTCGGTCTAATTAGCATATTACGCTTTTATTATTATAGATAACTGCAACATCTACAGGATAGAGGGTCTAAAATATGAAGGTAATGTTTGAGCAGGCTCACAACAAATGTTGAGTAGATTTGGGAAAGAATTAGACAGAATGAGACTCTGAATATGTAAGATTTGGAGAGAGAAATATCCCTAGAACCAGGTACTTGCTCTCTAAAGGTATACTTTTCCCAGAAAGTGAGGAAGTAGAATAGAAAGAGTAAGGAAGAGGCCTCTTGGTTCAAATCCTGTATCACTAAGTTTTATGTTTCATTAAAAGTTGATATGAACAACAAATACACATCTATCAACAAGTAAATCTAAAAATCAAGTGAATAAATAATCTGATGAACAGAATAAACTGGTGATTATAATAGAATCAGGGGCATAGAAAGAGAGTGGACTGACTATTCTTGGGGGGAAAGGGGTGTGGGGGATGCAGGAAGAGACTGAATAAAAATCGTGCACCTATGGATGAGGACAGTGGGGCGGGGTGAGGGCTGAGGGTGGGGTGGGAAACGGGTGGAGGGGAGCTATGGGGCGGGGGGAAAGAGGAACAACTGTAATAATCTGAACAATAAAGATTTAACTAAAAAAAAGTTGATATAACAGTGGAAAATTGTAACCCATCCACCACTCTTTTGACACTGTCTCTGTAAATGCTGACTGTGACTAATATGTAGCTTGTAGATAAACAGCATGTCTGTATAAGAACCCTAGGAACTAACTTCAGAAGGTACGGATGCCGACCTTCAGTCATCCCAGTTCTGGAAGATTTGCTGACCTTCTACTGTAGAACCAGGATGACAAAGACCAGGATAATGCACAGCAGACCACCACTTGACCCATTTGGAGGTCCTATTCGAATGGAGTGTGCAATCCTGGAACTCCCCTCCCTTCAGTTTCTTTATTCTCCTTTGCCTCTCCCTCCTTATAAGATTTTCTGCCTGCACTGAGATGTTGAGATGGGCTCTGCAACAAGAGTCCCCCATCTCCTCAGGTGACTGGCACTTGAATAAACCTCTTTCCCCTTTCACCAGCATCTGTCCAGAGTTTGGTTTTTGTAGCAGCAGGCAGCAGAACGTGGGTTTCAGTTACACTGATAAAGGGGAAGGGCTGCTATGAAAATCCACCACTAGACCTAAGGGGTTTCCCACACTGAGCAGAGGTCTGCCTGCTCCTGGAGGGCTGGATCTTCGCTTTCATGATATCTCCTGGAAGCCTAGAAAAATGTCTGTTACTTTCTGGTGAGAGATTCGTCATAATTATCTCGTGAATTTGATTATTCAAGAGAAGGAGAGGGCTTAGAAAATATTACTTGGTGATGTTGATGAACCTTGTGGAAAAATTCACCCGCTCTTCAGGTGTTTGGCAACTAAACAAAGTTTTACTGTATATAAATATTTTTAAACCACTGCTTTGTTGAACTTTCCCAGATTTTTGGCTTGCTAACCTAGCAATGACAAGGCTAGCATTGTTTTATAATTAGACATATGGCTTTCTACCTCCTTAGAAGATTGTAAGGAAATTCCAGACACTCTGTGCTATCATATCAAGCATTCCAGAAAGCAAACAAAACAAAATAAAAATGTAGTCTACCCTTGTTTTATGATGACAGTTACTGTCAGATGTAGAAGGGCAAGAAATTTTTTCAGTGAATGGAGCTTATTATTTTTTGGAAAATAACTAAACCTAATGACTCTCAAGAGGAATGGTTAGGAACTTCTGAGTAACAACTTTCTGCCACGGCCCCATTGTTTTGGCCACTCTGCTGCTCCTCGCTCTTGAGTCACGAAGTGTAATTGCATCTTTGGAATCTCAAAAGAGATGTAAAGTGGTACACCCCAAAGCCATGAGATTTCTTACAAAAATGTGAAATTATTTTCTTTTGCCCAGGAGACGAAAATGCTTACGTTTGCTCTTTACAATGTGCTCTTTGCTCAGCACATTGGAATAGTTTACAAACTATCACATTTTGGGGATCTTTGGCTTCCTACCCCCTTTCAAAGGAAAATATGTACTAGGCATAGTAGTCAGCCCACAGCAAGACCTCCAATGCTCCATCACCAAGTGTTCATCCCTGTGTGATTTCCTCCACACTGAATAGACATGACCTGTGATACCATTGGTGATATTGTGGAAATGACAGCATGTGACTTTTGAGGTAGGTCATAGAAGATATTGAGGCTTCCAGCTTGATCTCTGTTGGATCACGTAATCTGGGGGAAGATAGCTGGCATGTGTGGGAACACTCAGGCAGTCCTATGCAGAGGTCCGTGTGCCAAGACATGGAGGTTTCCTGCAGCACTCAACATTGACTTGATGTCCATGGGAGTGAGCCAACACGGAAGTGGATGCTCTACTAATGACTGCAGCCCCAGCCAACATCCTGACAGAAGACCCCCGACCCACCCAACAGACCACCTACTCCCCCCCATTTTTTTTCTGGGGCACCATTTTATTTTATTTATTTATTTTGGAGGAAATCAAGGAATTGTATTCTTCTTCTAAGTTTAAGAATTTAATAATGCATGGTTTGCATATCCATCATTTTATCTACTTTGTAATTTGACTATTTGTTGAGTTCTTTACATAATTAATGTGTTCCCACTTAATTTTCCTATGTAAATTACTTTTTCTTGCTTCGTTTTTCCAAATGTGTTTTTTTTCTTTTTCTTAAAAATTTATTTTCCAATTACAGTTTACTTTCAATATTATTTTGTATTTGTTTCAGGCATAAAACATAATGGTTAGATAATCATATACTTTACAAAGTGTTCCCCCGATACTTCCAGTACCTGACTGGCACCAGAGAGAATTATTATAACACTATTGACTATATTTCCTACTCTGTACTTTACATCCCTATGAATATTTTGTAGCGATCAATCTGTACTTTTCAATTCCTTCATCTTTTATACCCAGTGCCCCAAACCCCCTCCTCTCTAGCAACCCCCAGTCTGTTCTCTGTATTTATGAGACTGTTTCTGGTGGATTGCTTGCCTCCATTTCATTTAGTTCCTTTTTTGGAGATGTCTTCTGTTCTTTCATTTGGGGCATATTTCTTTGTCTCCCCTTTTGGCTGCCTCTCTGTGTTTGTTTCTGTGTATTTGGTAGATCTGCTATGTCTCCCAAGCTTAGTAGGATGGCCTTTAGTAGTAAATTTTCTGTAGGACCCAGTGGCACAGTCTCCTTGATTACCTGAGCTGGGCGCTCCAGGAAATGTCCCTTGTGTGAGTTATATGAGCCCTCTTATTGTTATTGGGTCTTGATTGCTGTTGGCCCTTCAGTGCATGGAGTCAACCCTCGGGCTGGTTAACTGTGAGGATCAGCCCTGACCACAAGCTGCTATGCAGGTGCTGAGCGCATGAAGTGGAATTTGGCTCAGCAGGGTCTGGTGCCTGCTGAGAGCTCCCTTTGGATGTGCTGCTTGCGATGCTGACTGGATCCTGCCCTGATGTCGTGAGTGTATTAACTGGGTGTGTTGGTTCTGGGGCCTCTTCAGAGGGAGTCTGGTGCAGGTCAATTTCAGATGCTGCTTGTGAGCCCTGGGAAATCTATTTGGAGCTACAAAGTGATGCCCAGTTTGTGGCTGCCTCTGCTGGCCTGGGTGTGTGTGGGAAGGGCCAAGCTATGCACCAAGGCTGGCTTCCCCCAGCACCGAGCCCAGGGGAAGGTCAGAGAAAGGCCCAAGGCACCCTGAGGTCTACTCCCACATGCCTCCGTGTGCTGGCTGCCTGTTAGGCTCAGGCACGTAAAGAGCTCCAGAGGTATGTGAGTATGTGAGGTAGGTTCTCCGTGAGTCGCCAGGTAGGGGCAAGTGATGTTCCCAGAAGGATACAGATTTAACCTCGGTGCCAGTGCTGGGCCTGAGGTCACTTAACCAGAGTCCCAGGGTACACCAAGGCTAGCTGCCACCCACTGAGTGCCCTCAGACCTTTGTGGTGGGCTGATGAGGTGTCAGGGAGTCATGGGGGGAGGGCAGCAGAGTGTATCAGGCCCAAACTGACCAAGATTTGGCCGTGCAAAGGGATAACTCTATTGGTCTGGTGTGCAAGTGAAAAACGGCCCCTGTCATACAACCACACAACACAGTTTGTCCTGGATTCTGCCCAGATCTCCTGGAGACTGCCAGCTGCTAGGAGTCAGGAGGGTGGGGCTAGTGGATCTCCCATGATGAGGAGGCACCAATCAGGCGCAGGGAGGGTGGGGGGAATGGCCTCCTTCCCAGAGCCACCCAACTCAGCCTCTGACATTCCCTGAGTCTGCCCATACCTCCGCACCCCAGGCCCAGGCAGCTGACTGCTCCTCCGGGCTTGAGCGCTGCAGGGCAGGCCGACAGGGAGTCGGGAGGGTGGGGCTATTGCATTCCCCCAGGCCGATGCTACATGGAGAGGAGCGATCAACCCAAGAAAGATGGCATCTGCGGTGTGGGAGAGGGACTCAGCACAGGAACGCCGATGGCTGTCCCTTCAGTTCTCTCCCCGGAGTCACCGACCCCAGTCTCTCCACACAGAACTCTAGACTGCTCCGCGCTCTCTCAACCGAAGCCCAGGGTGAGTGGCTGTGAACAAGGTTTTGTGTGTTGACCCTTTAAGATGGTGCCTGGGTTTCTAGCAGATGTCTGTCTCTCCAGGGCAGGCGGACAAAATCCCTGCCGTTTTTCACAACCAGATATTATGTGGGCGCCTCTTCCCTGACCTGGTGCTCTGGGCTGGGGAGCCTGGCATGGGGTTGAGACCCCCCCACTACTCAGGGGGAACATTTGCAGCTGAGATACCCCTTTAGATTCTCAGCTGCCGCATGGGGGTATGGAGCCAGCAGTCCTTTTCGTGTCTCTGCCCTTCCTGGAAGTCTTGATGTGGCTGCTTCTGTAAATCCTTGGTTCTAAGACTTCTGTTCAGCTAGTTTTCAGGTAATTATTCAGGTCGATTGTTCTATATTTTAGTTTTAATTCCAGTGTGGTCCTGGGAGGAGGTGAGTGTAACTTCCTCCTATTCCACCGCCATCTTGGATCTCTCCCCAAATTTCTGACTAATAGAAACAAGGTAAGGAAATAAATGTTTATTTATTAAATTTTAGAGGATTTGTTTCACAACTGCTACTAATATACCAAGAGATGGTTATTAACTAGGAGTAAGAATTAGTCATTAAGAATGATCAGAATAGGATATGAGATGGGACTCAAGTTCAAAGAATAAAGTGTTTCTTTACTACATAATTTTCACTAGGATTTAGGAAATCAAGGCCATTCAAGGAGCCCGAGTTTGGGGAGGCTGATTTGTAAGCAGCGCATGAGTTACAGTAGAGTGCGAATGAATAAAGGATGAGATAAGAAATGGGGTAGGAAAAGAAAATGCTTGTTTTAAAAATTCCTACAACTTTATTAGTGGCTAGGGCTCAGAAGGTAGATGCAAGGAATCCTCGAAGAGGAACATACCAAGCAATATACACTCACCTGAAAAAATGCAGAGGTTGGGTCTCAGGCTGTCAAGGCTAAATTCTTGGCGGGCTGTCACTCATCACATGCCCACTCGTGGTAGAAATTGAGCGTGCATTCCTGAAGAATTTAGAAAAAAAGTCTCAACTCCTTCTAAAACAGAATTTCAGGGAACCACTACAACTATTGGAAACTGTCATAGGGTAGAAGCACTTGAAATAGGATCTGTTGTAATCCTTCCTTAGAATATAGCAAGGAAGGGAGATGCTATTGCAAGACCAGAGGCAAGAATTAGGAAACCACAGACTTCTGCTCCCAGCAGTCTGAACTACTAGGTACAATGAAGAACCCTCCTGCTACACTACCATGGAATCCCACATTAATCACAGTGAAGATGCTTTATAAGGCATTGCTGGATTTCTTAGAATGTATGGAACTTCCGTCAGTGAGTCAAAAATGGACAGGCCCCTGGCTGGGTGGCTCAATTCATTGGAGCATTGTCCCATACACCAAACATTGTGGGGTAGATTCTCAGTCAGGGCACATACCTAGGTTGCAGGGTTGATCCGGGAGGTAATTGATCAATGTTTCTCTCTCTCTCTCTCTCTCTCTCTCTCTCTCTCTCTCTCTTTCTTCCTCTCTCTCTAAAATCCATAAAAACATATCCTGGGTGAGGATTAAAAAAAAAAAAAGGTAGGAAAGTGTTTCTGAGGGCAAAATTTTCCGTCAGCCCTGGGATGTGGAGCCTAAGTCTTGCCCATACAAGACAAAGTCTCACTCATTAGACTCAAAGGAGGTGAAAGTGGCCTAAGTAGTCACCTAACTCTCAGGGAATGCAAACATACACCCTCTTCGGAAGGGGCTTGGGGGAAAGGGAGGAGATGGGACCAGGAAGGAACTCCCAGGCAGCTTCAAGGATATTGCAATATTCCAGTTCTTAAGTTGCAGGGTGGACTGTGTTGGTATCATTACTTACATGTAGTTTGCATCTATTTTTAGCAGTTTTACCTAAAGCAAAATGGAAAAATAGATAAGACAACGCAATCTGTTTTCCTTGCTGGGTGGATTCTTACTCATCCTTGAGACAGTACAAGCAATTGCCTTTTCAGGGAAAACTTTTCTTTCCATTCATTCTCCAGATGGATTAGGTGCCTCGCCCCTCTGCTATCAAAATACACCATGCACACCTCTGTCACCGCACTCCCTGAATGGTGTCCTAATGAGCTGTGTGTGTCTGTCAGCTGGTCCATGAGGCTCTGAGAACAGGGCCATCAACTTGTTCAGAGCATGCCCGACGAGTGATAAATCCCAGTGGAATGAGGGAATGATAAACAAAGAAAGCTAACTGATTTTAAGGACCCAGTAGAGGATTTTTTTTTTTTTCAAAAGAAGAGTAATGATTTCAACTTACTTTTGAAAGATAACCAAGTGTTGATCAGAATAAAGATACAGAGGTACAAGCTGCCAAGGAGGGAGTGTCTGGTCCATGGTCCAGTGGGTGGAGGAGCTGCTGGAGGTGAGACTGAGGATTCACTCATTTATTTAGTTATTCAAAACAGAGCCTACTGAGCACGTGCTATCTGATAGGCGCTGTGGCAGAGACTAAGGATATAGAGATAGACTGGTCTCTGAGTTAGGAATCCGATCGTGGGGGTGGGGAAGCATTCCGAGAGGGGAAGTGACCGAGTAGGCTGGGCTGTGAGAGAGCAAGGCTTTTGAGTGTGTAGCTAGTTATTCGGCATAGAAGTGGCACATGTTCAAAATGTAATATGTGATACTAGGCTGAGGGAAGACATTCTGCATATTATTCATTCTGAGGCTGAAAACTGGCATGAAAAGAGCAGCTACATTCTCAGTATATTCAGCTTGTTGTGGGGAAAGGTGCTTGCTGTAGGGAACACCCAGAGTTTTAGAAATTGTTTGTTTTTTGTGAATCCTCACCTGAGGATATTTTCCCATTGGTTTTTAAAAATTTTTAAATTTTTAATTTTTTAAGAGAGAGTGGAGGGGGATAGACAGAGAGAAACATCGATGTGAGAGAGACACATTGATTAGTTGCCTCCCCCACACACCCCAACCAGGGCCGGGGATTGAGACTGCAACCAAGGTACGGGCCCTTGACCAGAATCAAACCCAGGACCCTTCAGTCCTTGGGCCAATGCTCTATCCACAGAGCCAAACGAGCTAGGGCCAGAAATCATTTTTGAATTGCAGGTAATCCTGATGGGGTGGTTACTGAAAGTTTCCCTTATATGATTCCTGATAAAGAGGCATTCATCTGCATTTAACAGTATGAATGTATGTGCTGTGCAAGCCAAAGGGTGATGATGCTAGAACCATTCATTTTTATTCTTTTCCGGGGGACACGTGGCAATGGAAGGTGGGCAGGAGGTGAGGTGGTGTCACCTTGGGAATTCTCATTAAGAGTACACATATCAGGGCTTTTAGCAAAAAGCAGTATGAATGTATGTGCTGTGCAAGCCAAAGGGTGATGGTGCTAGAACCATTCATTTTTATTCTTTTCGGGGGACACGTGGCAATGGAAGACGGGCAGGAGGTGAGGTGGTGTCACCCTGGGAATTCTCATTAAGAGCACACATATCAGGGCTTTGAGCAAAAAGTGGTCAAAACCCAGTGTAGATGAAAAAGGGCTCTACCTCACAGGGGGATCTGAACATAAATTCCTAACTGGGCACTTTGCGGTGGGTAGTCACGCCCCAGGCACATAACCTTTTTAGTAAAAGGTTTATCTTTGCCTTCAGCAAGCCCTCTCCATTGTCTCTGTGCCTCTAGGATAACACACCTTTGAACTAAGTGTAACCACCCTCATCGGAGCACAGGATCTTGTTAACTATCCTGTAATCCATCCCCACCTTGCACATTCCCTCTTTAATTTCAAATGCAGAAAAGAAACTGCACAAAGATGAGTCTGAGAGCATTTAAGATCTTGCTTCCCAGTGACTGTCATCAGTTTCAGCTCAAATAAAATCTTATAAAAATTCTTTGCAGGTTTGGATGTGTCTTACGTCGACACCTGGAATTCATGTTTCCATTGAAAATAGAGTAGACAGTCCTCTCTCTGTTCCTATATGTGACCATGTAAGCCGGCACTTTGTAAAGTGACCTTAATCAGTGGGAAAAGTTACCATTCTGTGAACATAGAAAACTTTTGTCAAAACATCGAATGCTCTGTCAGATAAATGTATAGGGAAAGAAAAATAATAGTAAAACTGATATATATGTAGCACCAGGGCTTACTCAGGGTAAGTCAGCATCCCTCTGGGAAAAAGAACTCCGAGGCAAGGGCAGAGTGGAGCTTCTGTGCCTGCAAGCCTGGGCCTGGCCCTGGACGTGGTGGATTTACACGGGGATCCAGCATGAGCCAGTCTCTTGGCACCAAGACAAACATGCACATCGTTTCGTTCTAACGTCTACTGCATCTGTACATGCCCATCACATATGGTTAAATTGTAAAAATAAGTTTTAATCCTTAAGGACATAGGCTTGAGTTACCTTGAAAATCACCTTCCAGATTGTCATATTCCCTTTAATGTCAAGTAAACAAGGTCTCATTGTGTTTTGCAAAGTTGAATATGGGAAGTAGAAGGGGAAAAAATTAGCTATAGTGCAGCTCACAACTATTTTCCCCTGCTTTATTAAAAATCCTGCAAAGTGCTGCTCTCCACCTTAGCTCCTCCCTGGGCCAAGGAAGGTTTGAGACCCATTTCATGGCCTTCCCTCTGCATTGAGGCTCTAACACAGTGGTTCTCAACCTGTGGGTTGCGACCCCTTTGGGGGTCGAATGACCCTTTCACAGGGGTCGCCTAAGACCATTGGAAAACACATATATAATTACATATTGTTTTTGTGATTAATCACTATGCTTTAATGATGTTCAATTTGTAACAATGAAATTGGGGGTCACCTCAACATGAGGAACTGTATTAAAGGGTCGCGCCTTAGGAAGGTTGAGAACCACTGCTCTAACAGAAGGAATGAAGGAAGAGGCTGCTGTGTCATGTGCTTGCTGCTCCAATGACAGCATTCGCCACTTGGGGGCAGAGACCAGTTTAGTCCAGTCTGAGAAGTCAATGACAAACTCCTGTGATTTACCTTCTGAATTGTGGCAATCTAATATCATGAACATGACTCGTGTGGATTACATGTGAACTAACTGACCAGAGAAATGGGCTTTCTTACAAAACTGACACATGTGGTGGAAGCAGGTGAAATCCGGTCAACATAACGCCTGGCAAACAAGGACTGAGGTAGCAGATCCCAGATTTTAGAATCTGTTGTCTAAACATTTTTTTTCTCTCCTCCAAATTCAATATCTATAATTACTGGTTCTTTTCAACAAATATTTCAGCAAACTAGAGGCTCCCTGTGCAGGTCGCTTAGAATCTCGGAGGATCTACTCCGAGGTCAGGAGATTGGTCAGAAAGGTATCGAGGCTCCCTGTGCAGGTCGCTTAGAATCTCGGAGGATGGCTTGGGGAGATCCACTCTGAGGTCACGAGATTGGTCAGAAAGGAATTGCCACTCTGCTGAGGATGAGTTCTGAAGATGGAGGGAGCTGGCAGGGTTGGAAGGAAGACATGGGTCTGAGGAATATTAGATGTAGGGTTGAAGCGATAAAATTCAGTGACTTGTGAGGATAGAGAAGGTTCTGGAAAATCTAATGTCTTTCCCTCCCCCTCCCCCTGCTACTTTGGCTCACTCAGCTGGTGTCCTTAACTGAACTAAAGATTTGGAGGACATATCATAGCTCACATTCTGGATGAGGTCTAGCTACTCATGGGATATACAAGCAGGTGTGTATTACACACTATTATAATTAAGTGAGAAGAAAGTCTACCCCAGTAGATTGTTGGTAGGCTGAGTAATGGCCCCCCAAAGATGTCCATGGTCTAATCCCTCAAACCTGTGACTATGTTATTTTACATGGCAGAGGGGCTTGGCGGATGTGATTAAGTTCAGGATTTTGAAATGGGGAGATTATTTTGGATTATCCTGGTGGGCCCAATGCAATCACAAGTGTCAAACAGGAATGTAGAAAGTCAAGTCAGGATCTTCAAAATGTCCCTTAGAGGGCGGTACAAGCTCAGGGAGAACCACTGAGCTGATCACCAACTGGCTGATCTCGTGAATCATCTCTCATTGTGTGGACTGTCATCCCCTGCCTCATCTCTTCTGTCAGGGCCGGAGCATATGCTGTCTCCTCTGTGAAGCTGGTCTAACCAGCTTCTTCCCTTCCACCTCTGACCTCTCACAGCCCTGTTTGGCGTCAGTCCCACGTCATCTACCCTGTGCTGCCTCCTGTTCTCCTTGTCCCTTGGGTCTCGGATCTCTCCTCCCATCCCAGCTACACAGCCCTCAGGTTGTAGCCCAGTGTCCTGCCCATCACCACTCAGGAAATACATTCCATAAATACATCGAATAGTAGAGAAGCAGGTAGGGGTTTTATATGGATTAGTGGACCAGGTGAAAAAAGTTTCAGGCATAAATTAGAGATGATGGATGTTACATGTGTTGGAGACAATATATATTTTTCAAGAAAAAATCTTGAGTATTGATATATTTTCATTAAAATGTTCCCTTCACTGATTTGCACTGGCTGGGGCTCAGGAAACGACTTGAGTTATTTGTATCCATGTTTTGCCGACATAGTCCCAAGTCCGTAGCACAGCTGTGTGTTACATGTTCAGAGTATGAACGTAAAATGAATCTCTTGCTTCTGAGAGGGTTGGTTCTATCTGAGTTTAAGGGATCTGACAAATTCACCTGAGCTAAGGTTCACTAGTGAAACTTAAAGCCTATCTCTCTTAGAAGAAATGACAATGCAAGAGAATAAAACACCTTAAAAACAGGAATAAAACTGTAATGATGGCATGACAGGTGTCGGAGAAAGAATCAGAGATGTCTTAGGGATGGTGTTGAGGGGCTCCTGGCATGCCCCCGATCATAGCTTTCCTGGAGATGAATTATGTTCCTGGATCTTAGAGCATAAAATTGTAGCCCTCACAAGTAACGTATATGAAATTGCCAGGTAGGCACAGGGTCGTTTCCTGAGGGCCTTGTACTAGTTCATCAGGGGACAAATTTAGAAAATGACCAGTCCCTGCTTTCCAAGAGCTGAGAGTCCAGTTAGGAGCCAAGCCTACAAACAGGGCAGCTGCCTAAGATGCAGGGCCCAGTTCAAAATGCAAATATGGGGCACTCCTCCACAGATTAAACATTTCAAAAACGTAATATCAGAGTCTTAAAGCAAGCAGGGATCCTGCTAAGGTCAGGGACTTGAGAAGGCACAAGAGGCCTATGCTTATGATTATAACAGAATTTGATCATGTTTGTATAGAGGTATGTACAGAAGACTGTGTGAGCACAGGGCGGGAGTAGCTTAGCCTCTGCCATGGGGAATGCTTCTCCAAGGAAGTGACTGGTGGGCTAAACCTTGAAGGATGGACAGCTGGGGGCTGGGTGATCCAGGCAGGGGAGCTAAGGGAAAGCAGCTCTCCTGGGCCACCCTCTGCACCCCAACCTGCTCACAGCTTCCCACTTAGTTCTTCTGTTTTGAATCCTTGTCATTTCCATGCACCTCGTTCACGCTCTTCTTTCTTTGTCAGTTTCAGACATTATCTGCACCCCAACCTGCTCACAGCTTCCCACTTAGTTCTGTTTTGAATCCTTGCCATTTCCATGCACCGTGTTCACGCTCTTCTTTCTTTGTCAGTTTCAGACATTACCTATTGACGCCAGGAACAAGAGATGAGGCTGTGGCTCCCCTGAGAACTCCCTCATCTCCATCCTCCTCCCATTATCATTAAATCTTCAGTTTAGTGCTGTCAGTTACTTGGGTGACCTTGGAAACAACACGCTTACTCTTGGCTGCTTGCCAATACAATATCTCCAGACTCCTCACCTTCAACCTCTCCTTCTACTCCCAAATTTTCTAGTGCTCTCCCTCCAATGGAACTTTCTGGACAGTTTCCATTTACTTAGAGAAGAATCCCCCATAAGGTTGCGTGGGGCGAAATGGCTGTGAAGAGGCTGGACCAGGTTCTCCACCAAGATGTCCTTCTCCCCGACGGAAGGCTGTGGCTCTCTGCTGTCCTTCCTCTCTTACTCCTCCCCGTCATCCATCTTCCAGAAACCTGTCAATATCTCTCGAGCTCTAATTTTCTCTCTCCAACTTTACTCCTGTTATTGTGGGTTTATATAGTTTTTATACTTTTCCTATCATCGAAATGATAGGAAAAGTATAAAAAAAAAAGAATCTGTGATCAGTTCATCTTGAACTGCAAGTTCAGACACCATGAGGATTATTCCGCTTCTATAAATCAGGTGATGATGCTTTGAGAATTTAAGTGACTCCAATCCTGGCCCCATCATTGTAAATTACACGCCCTCTGGGGATGTCTTTGAAGATGGCATCTAAAAGCCTGATGAGAAACAAGGCCCTGCGATTAATGGATTAATGTCACAGAATACCTTTGATACCATCTAGGACTTCGGGATGACTCAATGTGAAGACAAGAGGAGAGAGCCCTTCCCAGAGACAGAAGTTGATCCAATCAAGAAGCCTCTGAGGGAACTTTCATCTTATTCCTCATCAAAATGCCTAGCACCTTCTTTTAACCCTTTCACTCGTCCACAGATTTAATTTAATTTTTATCTTCTCATGAAATGAATCTAAAGGAAATGAGAGGAAGTATGAGACCAGAGACTGAAATTGTTTTTAAACTATTACCTATTCTCCAAAGGAAAACTTTTAGCAAACAGGAACTTCGTTATGTAGTCTCTTTCTCTGCGCCCCAGCAGCATTGCTTATTTTTAGCACACTTGTCATTGAGATGGGGATGGTGAGGTATGGGGTATGTTGGGAGGTAAGCTATGTTTAATCTGTAAATTTAAAAACTTCTGGAAGAGCAGAGGCACAAAACATGGCCTACAAAAGATTTTCCCGTTGCTTTTGAAAATGCTGCCCTTACATCTATTGACAGTTAAACTGCCAATCAAGTAACACTGGGTTTCTGTCAGCTGTTGTCAGCACATCTTCAAATTAGGAAGATCTAAAGTCAACTGAGCTATTTCCTTCTCTACCCAGAGTGACCCTTTCTCTTTACCCCCAGTTGTTGGAGACCAGGAAACACACCTTCCATTTGCCCTGGTCCAAGCAGTTCATCTTACAAAGGAGGGATCTGCTTTTCTACCGTGTGGGGTTGGTGGGGGCTACAGGCAAGGAAGCCCTGTCTGGTCACTCTTAGGGAAGAGCAGATTCATTGAGCATTAAGAGGAAAAAGCCAGTGTTGGGAATTCTGATCCTAATGGGATAATGATGAACGTGATGAAACTCCTTGAGAAAAGTCTACCTCGGCTTGTTTCGAGACTTTCTCATGCTTGTCGTTAGGTGAAAAGTTGTTCTTTTTATTGAAATGGCTTCAGCCACCTTCCAGATTCTAGGCTTAAATGAGGTTGATGATAAAAAAGGTGGCATTTCAACGAAACACACCAAGAACAGCTCTGCAAATGACCTCACCCTCCGTGCCTGGGGGTGAACACCTTTGCCTGCAAGACATGAAAGCAAAACCATGCAATGCTCTATACACGTGTCCTGGTAATGAACACACACTGGGTCGTGTGTAGTGACCAAGGCAGTCAGACAGATGGGATGTGCCTGCTTTGCATGGATTACATCCTGCATCTTGGAATCAAGGTCAGGTTCAGTGACAATAAGAAGGAAGAACAATACAATTGGGGAAGTGGAGATGACACTTCCCCTTCTTTCGAAAGAGCTTTACTCTCTGGTCAGCTTCTAATGGCAGTCCTGTGTACTCGGAGCCTCTAGAGGTGTGGCTGCTTCGAGTGGAACCCTCAACCTTTGCCTCAGAGGATTATGAGTTTTCTGACTTCAGGGAGAAAGAGCCAGCTCCTGGATTTACTGCCTTTCTATTGCATGTAAGTACAATCACTTCTTGGCCGATACATGAGAAGTCATTGCTTGGCATTTCCAGATGATAAGACAGTTGATACCCTGGCACTCTGCAGAGCAGTGAGTTCTACAGTGTGACTGCTGGGATGTGATGTTTGTGCAGCTCTTTATAAACCTGCCGCTGTGGGGTCGAGGGCTAAGGGCGCGCTTACAATCTCTCAGAGGCCTGAAGGAGAGAGTTGTGTGCTCACTCTGCTTTCCTCTGGTTCTTAAATGGATGTTGTGTTGACGGCTGCTTGGACTGCAGAGCCTGGGTTTGATTTAGAAAGAACAATGCAGCATCTGTTTGGGTCCCGAGGAGTTCATTTGGGGCGACACTCTGTGGCCGCCCTCCTTTGAGAAAGTGTCCTCTTTGGGGAGAATCCCCCTTTGTATGTAGGCAGCTGGAGGGGATTTTTACTTTTAGATAAAAGTCACAGGCTTGACAAAATATCTCTTTATGAAAATAAGACTTAGGTGATGTTGGTTTTTGTTTCCCCAGGGCACCTGGAGTGCTTGTTTATTTTGCTTGTATACATGTGACAAAAATTTAACTGTGGGAGTCAGAGTTATAACCCATGAAGGCACGCATCCTTTACGATAGCGGTGGATTTTGTTAGTTTCTGAGTGTTCCTAATACTGTGCTAGGCATTGTACCATCATGCATAGTGTCTGATTCCTCTATAGCTATTTATTTTACATAGAAAACAAATGGAAAGAACACAGGTCCCCTCCTGCTCACATCATGCAAGTGACGAAGAAAAGGACTTCAGTTTGTGCATTTGTTGATGTACTCATTCTTTAACGTATTTTTAAGATATTCTTTTTTTTTTCTTCCTTTATACATCAGCATTTTTTTCTGGAGAGGGTTCATGTACAAACTATTTCAGGCAAGCTGCATTATGTTGATGTACTCATTCTTTAACGTATTTTTAAGATATCCTTTTTTTTCTTCCTTTATACATCAGCGTTTTTTCTGGAGAGGGTTCATGTACAAACTATTGCAGGCAAGCTGCATTAAGCAAATACTCATCATCTGAGTATGAAAAGAGGAAGCTCTTTCCTGTGGTGGCTCGCTGTGGCAATGAGCGATAAGAAATTACTCCATGACTATTGCCTGAGACTTTCTTTTTGACTCGCGTATCCTTCTTGAACAGCTCACTTCTGCTTTCCATCCAGCGTGGAGGCTAGGCAGTGAGGGCTGGCAACCCAAGCACAGGCTGACAGTTTGCAAGTAGGTTGATATAGCAAGTGGTGTGTGAGAGCAAATCCTAAAAAATAAGTTTTGTGGGGTTGGAAAAGATCCTGCACATTGGGATTACTGTACTATCAGCCCTCAGAACAGTGCCTGCCAGAGTATGCTCTCAGTTGGTATTTGTTGAATGAGTGAATGATTGGGATTGTGCATGAAATGAGTGTGGTAGGGTAGCCTTTGCTTCATCTCTGGGGCCTAAAAACTTAAGGAAACGCAGGTTGGAGAAGATCAGAGTGAAGCAGGAGAGGAGGAGAATATGAAAGTGGGAAGAGATGAAAAAAGATGATGAGAATATGGTGGTGAAGGTGGAGGTGGAGGTTGTGGTCGAAGTGGTGATGATGGAGGTGGTGGTGCAGAGTTGGAACTGGTGGTGGAGGTGATAGTGAAGGTGATGGTGGTGGAGGTGGTGGAGATGGTGGCGGAGGTGGTGGAGATGGTGGCAAAGGTGATCGTGTTGGAAGTGGTGATGATAGAAATGGAGGTAGATATGATGGAGCTTGTGGTGAGCTGGTTGTGGTGGAGATGATGGTGGTGTGAAGGTAGTGGAGGTGGTGGAGGTGGTGGAGATGGTGGAGGTGGTGGAGATGGTGGCAGAGGCAATGGTGGAGGTGGTGTTGGAAGTGTGATGACAGAAATGGTGATGGTGGTGGAAGAAGTGGTGGTGAAGTAGAGGTGATGATAAGGAGGGCAGTGTGATATAGTCAAGAGAAAACAAGCTTTGGGTTAAACACATCTACTCAAAATCTGCATTTACCATTCATTGACTAGCTCTATGACCTCTGAACCTATAAAGTAGTGATTATAATAAGTTGACCATTTTGTGTTGTTGAGTGGGGATTGGAAATATTAGAAATATGATTGATTGCATAGTGCCTGCCATCTCATGGATCTTCATTAAATGGCCGTTATCAATATATTTTCTTCAATTTTTAAATCACCACAGACAGACTTAAAAATTTAACCTCCAGTTTATCTTGTCTTCTTTGTGCTTTTTGGTATTTTCTAAATTTCCTGAAATGAGCATTATTTTTGAAAAGAATCATTTATTAAAAATAAATGTTATAAGAGATTGACCAAAGAACTTACATGCATATATGCATAACCCATGGACACAGACAATAGTGTGGTAAAGGCCGGGGTGGGGGTGAAAGGGGGGTTGAGGGGGTCAATGGAGAGACAAAAAGGGAATATCTGTAATACTTTCATAAATAAAGATAATTTTAAAAAAATAAGAAAAAAATTAATGCTATAAGCCTAATTGTCAGTATGGCTAAGCCCATGGTGGTATATTTATATAAAGGAATAGTATCAATAAAATGATGTTTATGGAAATATTATTAATATTAATGCTAAGTAAAAGAAGCAGAAACACATTTTCAACTATGTAAAAATATTGTAGAGAAGCAAGATTGAGGTAAATATGTTAAAATGTGAACATATGATCAGTGGGTTTATAGCTGATAGTTATATTGATCTTTGTATTTTCCTATTTTTTCCAGATTTTTTAATTAATGGAGCATATCTGGACTATCTTAATAATATAAAAAAATGTTGAATTAAAATCAGGGAACAAAAATTTAACCATCTTTTAATTTTCTACCAAAAATATAACAAATGTAGCTTTTTAGTTATACAGTGCTAAAGTTTGTGGTTCATTTCAATCTAAAAGATGACACTTATGACTTATGCTATATTCTTTATGGGGGATACCCTTTGAAAGTAAGACAGGTGCAAAATCATGTGACAGCTCTAAAGTAAGGGGATGCAAACAAGGTCCCAGCTGGGGCTGACTGGTCTAATTAGTTCCTAGAATCACACAAAAGTGGGTTATTTTCTCTGGACGATTTATAACTGTCTGTAAACTGGTATTGAACGACTTTATAGCAAGTTCAGTAGTCAATTCAATAGTTAAGAGATCTAAATTAAATTTAGATTTGCCAGCATAAGAGTAATTAATTTTTTAGGGAATGTTGACTTATCTTTATCATCTTGGTGTAGATGGGGGGAGATGCGAGAACCATTTTTCTGGAGCTGAGAAATAATTCTTGTTGTTGGGACCTTGGCCATCCCGCCTCACCGCACAGCTTGTCACTATGATCAAGTCCCTTATCAGACACTTAACCGAAATCAAATATTTTGGCTTGTAGGTATTGAAACGTGTCTCCTATCTTTGTCTTAGATATGATCAAGTGGGAGATAGTTGATAGACAAAGAGGCAAAAAGATGTGAGCAAAAATCAGGACTCCTACACTGACACAGATGTTAACATAGAAGTAGTCAAAAGTGGAACATTAGCTAGTTTAAACTCACCCAAATTACTAGAGTAGATGCACTCTTTCAAAAACATCTGAATAATAATAATAATACAATAATAATCTATAATAATAAAAGCATAATATGCTAATTAGACCGGACATCCTTCCAGATGACCTTCTGGACGAAAGCCGGGGCTGCCCGGGTCTCGGGTGCCAGAGGGAAGCCAGTGCCGGCAGCCAGGGGAAGGACGGCCTACTCTTGCATGAATTTCATGCATAGGGCCTCTAGTAATAATAATAAAAGACCACATCTTCAGTGAAAATTAGTTAAGATTAGAAATGAAAGAATTAATTAAACAGATCCAATCTTATGCCCAATGGTAAAAACCAAATAACCCAGTGTGGAATATGAATTAAAATAGAAATAGCAGTACAGTGGACTTTGAATAGATAATCCATAGCATTTTCTGAATATTTCATGTGTGGAGCACTGAGTAAAAACCAGCAATATTGTGAATACTTGCTATGTTCCAGGCACTTTTATTTTTACTTGAACAGTTCTCAAAGCCATCACTTCTCAAAACAGCCCTGGGAAATAGCACTGTTGTTATTTCCATGAAGCTAAAGCTAAGGGAGGTCAAGTACTCTGTCTGAAACCACCCTGCTAGGCAGACAGAGATGGGATTCAACCTGAGGTCTTTGTGTGCCTCCCAGCCTGGGGCCTTAACGACCATCATACACAACAGATTTTCTTATATAAACTAGGGATTTGAGGCCAAGGATTGGGAGACAAAGGGTGAGTATGAGCAGATTCGCTTTCTACTTGGAAATCTTAAGTGACATTCCTTTCTATTGCCTTATTGAGGTGGTAGTGGGAAGGAATTCTTCCTTCTTCTCAGGGAACTTTCTGTGTCCTCACATGATTGCACATATGTGGTTGTCAATGTGGCCAACTTCTTAGGCGGCTCAGTGGCGTAATGCGGGGAGTGCTTCTCAACCAGCAGGAACAAAGGGGTTGGGAGGGGCAGTGGCATTCATGTCTCTGAATCATCCCTGGAGAGTCCACAGCTCAGTCAAGATACGTAACAGCCCTGTCATCACAAGGATCCCTCCTGGTGTCCTTTTATAATAATGCCCTATTAAGTTTGAAGACGTCCAGGTTCTATGTTGAGTGTCAATGGACCCACATTGACACTCTACAATAGGCTCTAGTTATTCGTGGGAGCAGCACAGATCTAGGTGTGCGGACCTGAGGGCTCCGTCCAGAACACATACCAGCTGTGTGTCACCAAGCAAGGCACTTACCTTCTCCACACTTAAGGTTTCTCATCTATAGAAGCTGAGGCTAAATATGCCTAACCAGTATGGTTTGTTGTTTGGACCAACTGAGATTAGGTGGAAATGCTCTGAAGAAGGTAAAAACAATACAAACCAATGGGGCCTTCTGTCTTTGCACCTGCTCCAGTTTCTTTCCAGGTAGAGACTCAATTGGCAAATAAGAGCTTTACTGGCAGAAGAGGATTAGATTAAAGGTAGTAGGGGGTGTTGTGGGTTGACTTGTCTCCCTGCCACCCAAATGCTGAAGTCCTAACGCCCAGTACTTCCGAATGTGACCTTGTTTAAAAACAGAGTACTTGTGGAAGCAGCTAAATTAAGATGAGGCCACAAAGGAGTGGGCCTTTAAACCAATGACTGATGTCCCTATGAGAAGTCAGGCCTGTGCAGGCAGAAACACAGTTGGGAGAACACCAAGCGATGATGGAGACAGAGATTGGAGTTAGGCAGCTGTAGGCCAACAAATGCCAAGGAATTGGCGATGAGCACCAGAAGCGTAAGAAAAGGCAAGGAAGGATTCTCCCCTACAGGTTTCAGAGGGAGAACCCCACCCCCCAACACCTTGATTTCAGATCTCTAGTCTCCAGAACCGTGACAGAATAAATTTCTGTGGTTTTAAGCCACTAAGCCACTAAGTCGGTGGCATTTTGTTACTACGGTCCAAGGAAACTAACACAGAGGCAAAAAAAAAATAATAATAAAAAGTCATTTTAAAATGCTAGTGACAGACTCATCTCTATGGCTGGCAAGCACTTCTAGGGACCAAATCCAACATGACTCATTGCTCTCACTGTAACCTGTGGCATTGGGCCGCCAACAGTAGAGTCACTTCATCATTGAATGGGGATGAATAATAACACTAAACAATGAAACACATTTACAAAATGAAAATCAGGCTATTGTGAAATCTATAAAAGGGCATCCTTTCATAAAATGAGTCTAGCTAGGGATTCCAGCTTATTATACCAATGTGGTCATTTGCTAGATATGGAACATTAGTGTCTATTGGGGGGGGTGTGTATAGTCTCCCTTAAATTGCATATTGGAAGAAAACTTTAAATATTCTGAATTGGAAAATGATGCACTGTGATGGCATTTGGTTCACACATAAAACCGAAAACTCCAGTTGAAGCATACAGCAAATGGAAACTCCCCAGTTAATGGAAACGGGTCACTTTAGTGGTTTCAGTGATATAATTGTTGATTCCTTTGATGCATAAAGTTAGCCTGGTACCTGCATAGCTATTTTAATGGCAGCATAAGTAGCTAGAATTTCAAGCACACTCTTAGGTTTCTCTGCAACAAAAGAGTCTCTTAAATCCCTCTTTTAGTGGAGTTTAAATTACCCTAATTCCTATCACCATAATTATCCCTCGCAGAACAACGTTCTTTTTACCAGGAGGACATCATTGTGGCAAAGACAATTCATTTACTCTGCTCAAAACTCAAAACATCTTTTTGCTCCCGCTCCTCATTTTAATTTTCTTTAGACTCGTTATTAATTTTATTTAATCTCTTTCAAAATCACAATAGAAATTTGTGACCAGATAGATTCTTTCAAATCTGAACAGGGTACAATTTCTTTTTCCCCAGATGGTCATGAAAGAAAATAATTTCTTAGGAGTCTTGTGCAATGCTCTTGAATATCAGAGAGGAGAGAGCATTTAACCATTTATAGGCAAATTTACATATTGATATCGAACCTTGGCCTAAAGTACAGACCTCTCAGAAGGAAAGAAACGGGCCTGACTCGACTTGTTCCCAGAAGCCTGTTTCACATTGTTCACTCCTGTACAATACAGTTTGGTGTAAGGTGTCACGACTCACCCAGAAGCCATTGGACTGCACTTCCACTAAGTCACATTTTAAGGAAGAAACCTTTAATTCTTTTCAAAACCGAGCCAATGTCTATGAACATGTAAACCATACTTTTTGGGCTTTTAGTTTATGATTATTCTGTTTGCAGAGCTCAGAGCACAGCACAGGATGGGGGAGGTTTGCAATAGTCCTTACGGTCTGATGATCACATGGCGTGTCATTACTTTCATGAACATGTTTGAAGATTCCACTTTAGTAAATGAAAGGTTGCAACAGGAACATTTTCTGCATTCACTTAAAGTGCAGCGCAGTTATAACAACCTTGTTCTTTACCACCTGCTCAAAGCCTGCAGCAAAATATGCTCAAGTTCCTTATTTTCTGGTTCCTTGTTAGACCACACATCCCTGCCTCTCTTACCATCCTAACAAAACAAGCGAAGGATTGCCCTCAGTCGGGAGGGGGAGTGAGTGTTAATCATATGACGAGTGCCCAGTTTTGAATGTTTAAACATTCAACAAATGCCTACTGAATACCAAATATTTTCCAGGTATTTCGTTGTGAGAGAACAGACGAGAGCATCCTTAAAGGCCCCCTGTAATCATGTGAATGAATAACACCTCTCCTGGGTTAGACTCGGTTACAGCCATTCCCTCAAAGAGCAGGATCTGAACTGGAAATCTTGGTCAAATAGAGCCAAGGCTTTCCAGCTGGAGCTGGATTTCCCCCTAGAACACAAGCTGCTGAGATGGCCTGCGCCTGGATTTTCAACTTGATTAATCAACTAGAGCCGCTTTTGCGTAGGCAACTGGGACTTGAGAGGGAATGGTCCAGCAAGGTTTGAGCGAGGCACTAGAGCACGCTTTAGTTTTATTTTGTGAACACTCACAGCATTCCACAGTTACGTACAAGTCAGTTGCCTTGACGGGCACGCCAGCTATTCTGAGCCCGGACGCCAGCAAAAGAAGACAGACAACCAGGGCCTTCGTCAAAGCAGGGTGAGTGAGCAGAGCACCAAGCCTCGGTGAGTCCCTCCAAAGTCACTCTGCTTTCACGGCGGTGTCCCCGTCGTAGCAGAGTCCTAGACACAGGCGATAGTCATTTCCACTTTGCAGTAAATACTTACTCCTGTGTGCTTTGTGTCGGGAGCAAATTAGCAAGTGATTTCTCTCTCGATCCCGCACTGAGTTCAGGCATTGAGCACCACTGTCTACTCCCCACGGCCTCCTGTTTCTTACCATGTGGACATGAGCCTCGTGCCAATAGAGGGAGGCCCCTGGCCGGGGAGGAATCCTCAACAATGCTTGGAACTTCCTAGGCAAGCCTTGGAGAGAAGGCAGAAAACAGGGCCCAAGAGGGCTCCTCGTTTCTGATTATAGTTTCCCAAAGAGGCTGCATAGAGAAGTTTCACACATTAGCATTTCAGTGTCTGCCTCTTAGGGATGGGCCAGAAGAAGGCTGTTTTCTCAGAAGTCTTTTTCTAGACTTTCTCTTTGGTTTGTTTTATTCTTTCGAGAAGGAGACCTCCTTCTAAATCCTGTTCACGTGGAACCTCTGAGCTATGACCGCTTTACAACCTACCAAGGGCGTTTGTGCATGTTTTTCTATATCAACGCAAAGATTCTGTGCTGTCTGTGGAGCAGGGGAAAGAAACTGAGGCTCGGAATGGGTAAGTGGCCTGTGCAAGGCCATGCTGCGAGTGAATGGCTGACTGAGGCTTGACTCTGGTTTATTGTTTCTTACAGAAGGTTTGCCCCCTTTGGAGTATTCTAGTTCCCGACCTTTGTGAATAAATTGTCTCTACTGATTTATCATCTGGGTAAAATGTGAATTCCAGTCTAATCATCTGCCCCTCAGTGTCCCTCAGCCTGCTTCATCCCATCAGGCATGTGTTCTGAGCCTTACAGTTGGGTGTTGGGAGGCCCCTACTCACCTGTCATGGAGGCCTGATGCCGTAGCTTTCTCCATAGAATCAGATACCAAAACCCATTTTAGTGAGGAGGGCCTTTAGACTCCATTGACTCTAACCCTGCCGCTTTCTGGATAGGGAACTGAGGTCAAAGAGATTTTGTGATTGCCCAAATGTGTACCGCTTGTTAGAGGTGATGCTCGGTTCACTGCCTAGAGTTAATATCAGACTCCTAGACTCCCTCCACTGTAAAATCTGGGTTAAAATAAACACATTCTTGGAAGGGAAAGGTCTTTTCAGTTGTTACAAACCACTAGCACCCGTGTGTGGTTTAGCCAATCAAATCTTTCCAGCAGAGAGCTAATTTGGATTCCAAACCATCTGGCCTACTTGTCTCATCGCTTTGATTCGATTAGTACCTAATTTAGACCCTCTAAATGTTAAGTGCCCAACAACAAAGCCTGCATCATATCTTTCTGAAGATTCTTTCAGCTTTTCTCCTGTAAAAGGTCCTTCTGTATAATGAGGTATTGTTCTCTGTGTATGAAGATGGTGGTAATTTACTTAATTTCATCCTTCTTCTCTCCTAATTAATACTCTCTTCTGTGAAGGCTGCATTGACAGCATGCTGGGGTTGAGGGAGGTCTGTGACCGAGGACAAAACCTTAATGAATTGTGTTGTTTGAGGCTCCAACCCATTTCCGTAACATTCTGAAGACCATGAGGAAATGAAGCTGATCTAGTTTTGGAGGCTCTGAATAAGAGAGAGGCCTGTCCTTCTACAAGACAAGAGTTAATGCTGGCTTTTCCATTAGATCAAATTTATTTAAAGTCTTTCTAATCACAATTCCCTCCAGGGTCCCCATCAGGCCTTCTTCAAGATCAGCTGAGCCTTGAGATGTTGTAAGACGTTTGGGGGACCTTCTGGTCACACAGAGCTTTGCTGACGGCTTTTTATGACCCTATAATACACCTGTTTTACAACAGAGCCCCTACCCAGTCTCACTTTCTCTCTTGAGCCTCCCTCATTAAGTGACATCTTCTCTTAGGCTCAGAGGGTATTTGTACTGACTTCCTGCCTGGTGGTTTCTCCAGTGATTTAAAAGTCTATACAAGATCCAGGTAGGGAGGGCACTCCTAATTGGCATAGAAGACATGAACGTTCAAGCAGAACCTCTACAAAATGCTTGAGTCTCCAGTCCCATTTACCAAAGGAGAGAATCTCCCCAAAGTTTTTCAAGATTTTTTAATCAAAAAGTTTTTAAACACACACTCACACAAATGACCAATTTTAGCTTCTTGATGTACTACATTTAGACTGTCAGATAAAAAGTTGTCATTCATGGGCTTTCCCCAGATGGTGAATTTGTCTCATTAAAAGTTATCAATAGGATATGAAGCATGAAAATGTCATGGTCCTCGATTTTTCAATTGCATTTGACCTACATATGAATGAATGAATTTGTAGCAGGGTTGTCTTGGTGGGAACTGCATCCTTTACATATGGAAACAAAGGATTCCTTTATGAAGGTTCACCTTTGGCTAGTAGACTATAGAAAATGTGGTGTCAAACTTCAGGACTAAACCAGGTCCTTTGTGACCCTGGGAGCCTGGGAAGTAGGGACAGTGATAAAAGCCAAGAGATCATCAGAACTTTGGAAGACCAGGCTCCATGGCTGAACATACTTCATGAGGGGCACTGGAAGAGAAAATTCTTGGATTGCCTTTCAAGTTGCATCCAATCAAACTTCCTTGGACAGAGTGTTAGTTGAAAGAGAGGCTATCATTTTATTCATTATATTTTTATTGTTTTCAGAGAGGAAGGGAGAGGGAGAAAGAGATAGAAACATCCATGATGAGAGAGAATCATTGATTGGCTGCCTTCTGCATGCCCCACATTGGGAATTGAGCCTGCAACTCAGGCATGTGCCCTGCCTGGGAATCGAACTGTGGCCTCCTGGTTCATAGGTCAATGCTCAACCATTGAGCCACGCTGGCCGGGCCAGAGGCTATCATTTTAAAAGTCCTGTTGGTATTCTGTTAAAAGCAAGGTTGTTTCCTATCACATCTTGATTTGGGGGAGTGGTTTGAATTGGATCTCTTATCCCATTCTTAAAACAACAACAGCCGGATTTTGCATTTGTTGTTATTGGGTAGAGCTGAGTTCTATCACAGAGGATTATCCTTATGAGGGAGTAATTTGGTGGGTAGTATTGAATTTCAACTGTTCTAAACTCACAAATACTTAGTCTTTTCACTTTCATCTTGCCAGGGGACCAAGAGTGTGCTCCTTGTGACAGAGGTATGTTGAGCTGTATGCTTGCATGGGGAAGCTTCATGTTAGCTGGTAGCTAATTAGAACTTTTTACAGCACAAATTCCAGAATGGGGCCAGGAAGTCCTCTGGAGTTTAATGAGAGGAAAACAAAGATTCAAAACTGAGACATCCTGATTTGAGCTCAGCTGATAATTTCCCCTGATGTCAGGAGAGTTGTTCCTTTTTGTCATTTGCTTCTTCAGTCTTTCTTAACACAAGACTGGCTATAGAACTTTCTTAACACATGCGGATACAGATGTTTGACAGTCAAATGAGGAGGGGCTCCATGAGAAAATAGTCTATTTTCTTACTTGCATGCCTGATTTAGGAAGTCATGTCAGAGCCGTTAATGTGAACAGTTACTTAAAAATATTACTCTTAGTTGATTTTTAAAATAGTAATTTTTAACCTTTTTCCTGTTTCCCAGAAAATTAGAACTTAAACTTAGATTTGTGTGTGTGTGTGTCTAGTCTGGTGTCTAGGATTATTTCTTTGTGTCATCTTATGAGACTGATGCTCAGAGGCCTTGAAAAAGAATTAAAAATATTTTTTCTTCCTATTCATAAGGCACCAGTCAGTGTTTTAGGTTGAGTAGCACTTCATGTCACATTAATTAATCATAGAACATACACTGGAATTCAGTAGTAGCTGATTATTATTTATTTGACTGTGTTTCAAAGCAGTAACATTGAATGCTTCCATTGCTTAATTTTTCTAAAGTGAGACCAAGAATCTAGAATAATGAAGAAGAATGGAACTCATCTGGTCTCAACGCTTAGATTTTAGACATGAGAACGCTAAGGCTGAAGGGAAGCTGAGTCTTACGTGAAGTCACAGGCTCATCTGCAGCAGAGGAACGAAAGAAACAGTTCTTCAAAAGTTAAGCAAACTTCTTCATCTAACATGCTAACGTAATGTGATATTGCAATATTACAATGCTAATATGCATTGTTCATCCCAAACGTGGGGAAGTTTTTAACTGTGGAGAAATTCAATAAGCAGCATTTCCCAATTCACTGGCTAAGTAACCCCTTTCTGACAGAGCATTGGGCAAGCCTAGTGTTCATCAACCATACTTGAGAAATATTGTTCTTTAGCTTACCCAATCCTTTAACCCAACTATTGTATTTTTTATAAGCGAAACAGCTGTAATTTTACACTTTGTTGGCATAGTTGTTCTAAAGCCACAATAGAAATGAGAACTGAGGACACTGATGGAAATCATATGCATATGGATAACAGTAAAAGACTTTGGGATTGCTTTTTGTCCTGAATCTTCAGGACATAACTTAGATTTGAATCCTAAAATAATGAAATAAGTGGTAAGGGAGAGGCTTATCATTCAATAAGTAAACCATAAAATGAAGGCATAGAAATTACAAATATTTTGTTGCAAGGAGAAAAATATTCTTAAATTATATGGATACATATGGAGGCATGAACCATGAACCTCTTTTTTGCTTCTTCTCACTCAACAAGGCACATCCAAATTATGATGAAGACAATTGTGTCGGTTCCAAAGAATGTGTTTCTATAGTTACCATTTTCTGTAAAACTAAATATATTCACTTACATATTTAAAAAAAAAATCACATCCAAAGAAAACATTGTTGATACAGTCAAGACTGTGCAAACTGGTTTCATTTGAAACTTTTGTTTTTCCTCCCCCAGGGGCATGTTAGAGGACAGAGATTTACCTTGGTCACCCAAACTGTATTCCCAGCACTCACAATTGTGATTGGAACAAAGTAGATGCTCAGTAAATATTTTTTGACTAACATAATTTAGTTTATTTTATCAAGTAGTTATGTTTTATTTTTGAAAAGGTAATGCAGACATACATTTAACATTTTAAACATTGTAAAAGAACATGCAATGGAAAGTCAGGTTCCCACCATAGAATAACCACTGTAACCAGCTTGTACAATGTTCTTCTAGAATGTTCTATAAATATTTAAGCATGTATACTTTTGTGTATATATAGATATACACATACATAATTATTTTTACAGAGGTAGAGATAACAATCTACAATGCAGATTATTCAACATCTTGATTTTTGCCCCACTTAAATGTCTGTCTTAATGACAGATATCTTGAGAATTGCCTTCTGATAAATGAAATTTATCTCATTGACATTTTACTTTTCATCTCTTTAGGACTGAGGTTGATATTTCATATGTTCAAACTATTAGAGTTTAATTTCTATAAACTGCCTCTAAGTTCTTTGTTGACTTTTCTATTGGTTTCATGGTCTTTTATAACTGATTTGTAAGAGGTCTTTATATATTAAGGAAATGAGCTCATTGTCATATGTGTTGAAATACTTTTCCCAGTTGATCATTTTGTCTTTTGACTTTAAATGGTATTTTTTTCTGTGCAGAAAAAACCCTTTTTTATGTAGTCACATTCACTAATCTTTTTGGAATTTGTGTTTGTATATTGCTTCTAAGAGCCCTTTTTATACCCTCAAAGAAATAAATTTTTCTGTAATTACTGACAATAGTTTTATTATTTTATTTTACATATTACGATATTTGTTTCACCTGAAACTTATTTTAATGAAAGATAGTTTTATTAGATGTTTCCCACATGGCTAGTTAGTTGAATAAGCCACATTGCTCCTACTGATTTGAAATGCTAACTGTTGCATAGTCTAAATTTCAATGTATTTAAGCATTCATTTAAATTTTTTTAAAAAAATTAACTTGGTTAGTATGGAATATTTCAAACTTATAAAAGTAGATAACAAATATCAGTGAGGAAGATGACTTGATAGGCAAGATTTTTACATTTTTGGCCTTATCTAAGCCTAGAAACTTTTATTTCTTTCAATCTAGCAACTTCACCTGTATAACTTGGAAATAGCAAGGGTGTGTGCGTGGATAGCAGGTATATGGGTACACTCTGTACTTTCTGCTAAATTTTTCTGTGAACCTAAAATTTCTCTAAAAACACAAAAGTCTATTAAAATATAATCAGTGAGATTTGCATTGGTCTGATATTATGACCATATTATTGGCAAAATTATTTTTATGAGAAATCAGGAAATTTGGTACCTGTCCCATAGTAGTTATTCAATAAAGATTGCTGTATGATATATTTCATGATAGAATATATCAGAAATTTACTCAGTTCTTCATAAAATTCCATATGAAATTGGAGACCCCATTTCAGTACAGAAATTGCCACAAGGGATCCACCTATACTCAGGATTAGTAAACACTATTAAAATCACTGGACATAGCCACCTGACCAGAGGGCTGACTCAGCTGTTTTACCCTGCTCAGTCAGCATTTCATGTAAATGAGATCTTGTTACTGCCCTATTTATAACCCTCCACTTAGATATGTTGTTTCACATCCGTAGCCTGAGCCTATAAAGACACATGTGGTCTGGCCCCAGCCTACCTCTGACTTTGAATTTCCTCTCAATCACCCTCTTCTAGCCACACTGGTCTTCTGTTTCTCAAATTTATTGAGATTAATCCCATACTAAGATGTTACCACCCCCCCCCCAAATAAAAGGCCAGTTTTATTGAGGTATAATTGATGTTTAATAAATAAAACATTTAAAAGTATACAGTTTGATAAGTTTGACCTATCTACAATCATGAAGCTATCATCACAATCAAGAAAATGTAATTCTTCTCTGCAATCTTTCTTATTTTCCAAAGCCTCAGGCAATCTCTGATGTGCTTTATATTACTACTAGTGCCCCGGTGCACGGATTCATGCACATCGAAAGGAAATTATTAGAAGGTGGCTGCGGGGTGGGACAGGGTGAGAAGGGCAGGACACGCCCTGGAGCCAACCTCCCGTGGCCCCTCCCCGGCTGGCCACAGCTGGGGCGGTGCTGAGGTTTGAAGGGCATCTACAGAGTGAGTGGGATCTCTCCAGCAGGTGGGGTCCCTCAGCCTGGACTGCGGGGATTGGACCGCAACTGGCTTTCCGACATCCCCTGAGGGGTCCCGGATTGTGAGAGGGTGGTTCTTGGGTGACACCGCCCCAAATTGGGCTCCCTCCTCTCTGGTTCCAGGATGCATCACCCGAGAACCGCTGCTGCCAAGTCACCGCAGCTTGGCAGCTTCTGTGTTGAGCGTCTGCCCCCTGGTGGTCAGTGTGCGTCATAGCTACCAGCCAGTGGGACAGTTGGACAGTTGCTTAGCCTTTTATATAGATAGATAGATTGTTTTGTATTTCCTAGGATTTTAAGGAATCTTTTTTTTTGTCTGGCTTATTTCACTCATTATAACTATTTTGAGACTCATCCATGTTGTTACATATGTCTAAATTCTATTTAATTTATATACACAATGGAGCAATTTTCCATCATATGGGTATACCATAATTTGTTTATCCATTTTTCTGAACAATATGGTCTTCTGATCTATGGACATGGTATATCTCTCAATTATTTAGGTCTCCTTTAGATCTTCTCTCAGCAATGCTTTACAGTGTAGAGATCTTGCCTGCTTTTGTTATAATTATCCCTAAATATTGTTCAATGGCATTATAAAGGGAATTGCATTTACATATTATTTTCAAATTAAGTTCTTGCTATTAAATAGAACTATAATTGCATTTTATATTAATCTTTTATCTTGTGACTATGCTAGATTCAATGATTAATTCTAATGTTTGCTTTTATTTTAAGATTTGTTAGGATTTTGACATGAATTTTTAGGATTTACTAAATGACATTTGGGTTTTAAAAAATAATTAAAAAATATTTTTATTGATTTCAGAGAGGAAGGGAGAGGGGGGGAGAGAGAGAGAGAAAAAGGAGAGAGAATCATTGATTGGCTACCTCCTGCACACCCCATACTAGGGATCTAGCTCACAACCCAGGCCTGTGCCATTACTCGAAATTGAACCGTGATCTCATGATTCATGGGTCAACGCTCAACCACTGAGTCACACTGGCCAGGCTGCTGTTACACTTTTTAATCAGTGTGACAGGAATTAAGAATATTAAGGGTCATTTAAATTCTCATATACACCAAACAGTTTATTAGAGCAGGATTTTTAGGCTTCTTAAGAATGAAGCATTTCTTCACTGCTGATGTGGCCAGTTGCACCCATTTTAGTCTCTCTCTTTTCCTTTTATCCAGTCACTTTTTCCCCCCAGAGTCTAATGAGCTATGAATGGCCAAAAAAGAATCAAGAATAGGACAGAAAAAATCAAGGTCTTGAATTAGACACAAACTGGAAAAATAAGTCTCCAAATTGTTGAAAAGAATTATTCCTTTTATTTTTGTTTCTTTGATACATATGAAGTATGGTCAGTTTCTAGGATTTATAATTACTCAGGAGTTTTTGTTTTTTGTTTTCATTCTTTTAAATTTTGCTTTATTTGCCTATGATAACAACATACAAATAACATGAGAAAACAGATTTGTGGCTTGAAACCCAGAACAACAGAATGAAAGTCAGATTAGATCAATTTATTCTAACTTAGTATTTTGAAGAGAATATTCTTATGATTTAATTATGCTTTATATTTCTGGGAAAATGTCTGAATTTAAAATACGATTGACTTCGTTTGGTTGGGGGAGAGTTAGAACAGATGTTTGTGTTGTGATTTGAAATGTTGGGGACCTGGAAATGACGACCCCTTGAAAGCCAGGAATTTTCTGTCTTTGCATTTGGCAAGCCCGTGCTTGAAGTTGGGCCCTGGGAGCCTGAAACAGAATTCACACTTGTTTGTATCAGTGGGCACTTTCTTCAGATGCAATCTTGCTAACCTTGGAGTACACTCCCAAAGCCAGTTGTTGCTTTTGGAGGCTTTTTTAAAATTTAAATTGGCTATTTCCCCCTTCATATCTCAATATTATTTTGTGCTCACACACTGATAAAAGGAAGCTATGACCCATGCTTTGGTTTGGCTTGGGAAGTAGTGATTGATAGCAAGAGAGAATCCCGAAGCCAGAGAAGGAGACAGCCTGAGAGGGGCATCTTATCTTCTGTTTTCTTTACATAGAAATGTCTCAAGACAAGAGTAAAAACAATGTTTGGGACAAATATAGTAAAAAATGTTTAGTAGGCACATTTTCCAGTCATGTGATGATGAGAAACAGATGTAGATGCTGTTAAATCATGTCAAGTATGAACTGCCGGTGTACCCCGTGTCTATGTGCAAATATTTAACTAGAATAACAGTCACATGAGAACTATGGAGTAATCTTGGAAGCAGGAAGCCACAAATTATACGTCTGAAATTTAACATGCATAGCTTATGAGTCCAGATAAGTAAAACCAAATGAAAAGACAATGAAAGTTTTATAAATAGTTCATATTTTTGGTGGGGGAGGGGAGAGGAAGAATCAGCACGTTTAATTATAATCAGAGCACTAAGAACCACATGATAGACATTTAGTTATACATTTAAATCTAGAATGTATATCCACTTACATAGGAAAAATTACTGTGGAGTCATAGCGTATCCTTAATTAGGTTCTAAAGTCAGCGTGTAAGGCAAACATCATCTGTATTCAGACTTATCCTTGATCCTCGCCCTGGAAGGCACTGGTGGGAGCCATTCATAGTTCTACTAACACAGCTAATGTAGGGACAGATCCCTCTGTCGTCTGTAGGTTCTGGATAATGAATGAGGTGGGCTTTAGTTTATGGGCCAAATGGGGAAAGAAAAGGTAATTATGGTCACAGGAGCATGTTGTATGGAAAATATGTATCTTTAAAACCTGAAGCACACGGTGATTGCAGTCAGGTGGAAATGAAAACAGATTTGCATTGCATTTTCCATCTCGCCCATGTCAGGGGTTTATATTCCTTGAGGGGAAGCATGGAATGAATTTGCCCTATTGTATTGCTTTATATGTTTTCAGGTTTAATTTTCATTTCAGCAAAATAATATCGTCTCATTGCCTTTAATGCTTTAAATTACTTCACTGAAGTGCAGTCTCCATCTAGTGAAATGCACAGGTTGTAAGCGCTATAATTCTGAGTTCCGACAAATACATAGATTCATGTAACCTACACGATCACCAAGATGCAAAGTATTTCCCTTCATGCCCCATCATCGTCCCTCCCGCCACCCTCTCAGAGGCAACTGTTCTGATTCCTTCCTCCGTACGTTCACTTGTGTTCCAGAACTTTATATCGTGGCCTGTACTATTATGAATTTGGCTTCTTTTGTTCAGCATAATGTGTGAGATTAATTTATGCTGTTGCATAATTATCAGTAGTAGTATCAGTAGTAGTTTATTTCTGTGTATTGCTCTCTATTCAGTTACATGGCAGTACCCCCATTTGTTTACCTCTGTTCTTGTTGATGGATATTTGGGTCGTTTCTAGTTTGAGATTGTTATAAAGACACTATGGCTATTCATGTATGAGTCGCTGTGGATGTGTTTTCCTTTCTCTTCAGTAAGTACTATAGAATAGAACTGGTGGTCATAGGGTATTTATGTTTAACTTTATAAGAAACTGCCAAACATTAAAAAAACTGATTGTGGCCTTTTACACTTCTGCCAGTAATGGTTGAGACTTCTGGTTGTTCCTGATCTTGTCAACATCTTTTAAATGTGGCCGTTATCATGGTATCTCACTGTGGTTTGGTACATTTTCCTAATGATTCACTATGCCGAACACTATTTTATTTGCTTACCCGCCATTTGTATATCTTTTGTGAAGTATAGTTCAATCATTTGCTCTCTTCAAATTGGTCTATTTGTCATTTTATTACTGAGTTGGAACAATTCTTTATATATTCTGGATAGAGGTCCTTTGCCAGATATATGTTTTATGAATATTTTTTCCCAGTTTGTAGATTGCTTATTTTATTAATGTCATTTTTGATTAGCAGAAATTATTTTCTTTTTTTATTCAGTGCTTTCTATATCCTGGGTAAGAAATCTTTGCTTACCTCAAGATTTTGAAAATATTTCTATAAATTTATATTATACTAGAGTTCCAGTGCACAAGATTTCGTGCACTGTGTGTGTGTGTGTGGTGTGGTCCCTTAGCCCGGCCTGCACCCTCTCACAGTCCGGGAGCCCTCGGGGGGTGTCCGACTAACAGCTTAAGCTGTCAGTAGGACATCTTTAGTGCTGCTGCTGCGCTCACCCCGGCTCTGGCTGAGAGGCACTCCCCCTGTGGGAGTGCAATGACCACCAGGGGGTAGCTCCTGCATTGAACATCTGCCCCCTGGTGGTCAGTGCGTGTCATAGCAACCGGTCTTTCGGCTGTTCAGTTGATTTGCATATTAGCCTTTTATTATATAGTATTCTAGAAGCTTTATAGTTTAAAAATTTTTTTAATCCTCACCCAAGGATATTTTTTCCATTGATTTTTTTTTAGATAGAGTGGAAGTGAGGGAGGGAGGCAGGGAGAGAGAGAGAGAGAGAGAGAAATCGATGTGAGAGAGACACATCAATCAGTTGCCTCTGCACACGCCCTGACCGTGACCAGGGATTGAACCTGCAACCCAAGTATGTGTCCTTGACTAGGAATACATGATATATGAGTGAATTCTGTAACCACTGAGCAATACCAGCCAGAGAAATATAGTTTTAACTTTTTTAAAATTAATTTTTTAGAGAGTGGAGAAGGGAGAGAGAGAGAGAGAGACAGAGATAGGGAGAGAGAGAGAGAGAGAGAGAGGAAATTGATGTAGGAGAGACACATTGATTGGTTGCCTCCTGCAGGTAACCCCCACTGGGGCTGGGATTGAACTTGCATACCCTTGACTGGGAATCGAACCTGTGACTCTTCAGTGTGCAGGCTGACACTCTAACTACTGAGAAACACAGGCCAGGGCTCCAAGGAATTGTTTTTATGATCAAAATAAAATCAGATCAGCTGTGTATAGACTATACACATGTAAGTGATGTGATGATTAGCAAAGGGGCAGGGTTACGTCCCTTCTAAATGTCAGAGGAGCGTCAAGGTGATGTGGCCAGGCCACCGTGTGGAGTAGCGGCAGCACCAGGAACCGAGATGAAGCGTCAGCTTCCTGGGGCTTTCTGGCTGCTGGCTTTCTCATATGTGCACACACATAAGACACATCATCTTGGAGCTTGTTTGCTTACATAATTATCCATAAAAACCTTACCAACTGAAACAAGGACTGGGCTTCACAGGAACTGGGTTTAACTCAAAATATCTTTCTTTAATAGAGACAATGGCATAGACAAATCATAAAGGGAAACGTTTCAAATATTGAACAGAATAGACCTTTCTAACCCCTTAAAGCATTTTGGAGGCATAATTTATATAGTGTTAATTTAAAATACTATCGATCTATTCCTTAGATTCGTTGGGACATTTGTGGCATCCATTTGTTGCTATAAAATAAATAAAAATATATGCTTAAGTGTAACTTGAATTAGATTTTTACAATTTAATTGAGCAATATTTATTTTCATATTTAGAAATTGATATATCCATTTATTGCTAATATGAAAATAAAGGCCATAAGGAGAAGTTGGGTTAAGGGCCAGGGTAGATGGTGGTGCCATTCATCAAGAGGAGGATAAAAACACAAAGATAATGAGTTATTTTTTTTTACGTGTTTAAGAAACTGTGTTACATGAAAATGGGGGACGGCCAGTGGGCAATTGGATGGATATCACTGGAGTTCAGGATGTAGTTCTGGCTTGAGATATAGTGTGGGGCTCATCGGGAGTGGTGATGGTTAAATAAAACATAGAAGGAGAAAGTAGGATCATGGCCAGGGCCCCAGAGAACACCGATATTTAAGAGATTAAAAGGGACAAGAGCGGGCAGGAAGTCTGAGGAGAGACGACGGGAAGGTGGGAAGAAGGCTGAGAGAAAGTGGAGTCCTGAGAGCCACGTCAAGAGAATATGGAGACGGGCTCTCGTGCTGCGGGACGTTAGTAACAAGGATTGAAAGTGCCCATTGAATTCTGCAGTGAGAAATGCCCATGAGCTTTGATGTGAGCCTGCTACAGCCGTGAGCCTGAAATCCAAGAAACAAGTACATGGTGAGAATTGGAGCAAAAAGCAAAATTCCTTTGAAGGAAAGGCTTAACAATGAGTAGTGAGTAAGCATGGCTTTAGCAGGAGGAATTTTTTTAGAGGTAAGTGGGATTTAAAAATGGTTATGCTTTGAGAGGAAAGAATTGAGACACATAATATTTAATAAATGTTAGTTTTTCATTTTTGCAAATCATATTATTTGGAAAAAGAGACACGATGTTGTAGCAAACATTAACCCTGTATGTCCCTTTACAAAACTTTACTCATCTGAGACGACTTGATATACTTGTAGGGCAGTTACTTTTTTTAAAAAGTGAGAACTATGAAGAATTACATAATCCATTCCAAATGGACCATCTTCATGTTCCTGAGTTGAAGTTATCACAACTAACCTTAAACTGAAAATATTTTCACTCTATAAAACACAACAAATTAGAACATTCAAAAGTATTACCGATTTGTGGATAATCTAGAAATTACAAATGCATATTTCTCTCCCATTGTATTCCAATAGCAGATGATATATTTATAATTTGTTTAGTAATGCCTTTTCCCAGAACAGAGAAGGCTGCTGGCTTTTTTTATATGTGCACACATATAAGACACATCGTCCTGCTGTCATTGACTAGGCAAGTTCGCCACACTCTACTTAGATTAAGATGAAGTATGACTTATTTTTCATTGTGTATAAAAGTCACTGATTTGTAAAAATGAATGAAGTGGTAGAATTTAAAATTCATGGACCTCATTGGAATATGTTAGAAAGGAATATAAACACATTCATCAAAACCTTTGGCCCCTCCTCAATTTTCCCCCACAATTCACTACCCTTTCTTTTCAGTCCTCCCCCCTGAAAATTGCTGATGCTTCATGAGAGCTATTAGACTTAAGAACTGGTGGTCTTCCAGGAACCCTGGTCTTTCATTTGCACTGGTAATTTCTAGATTATCCATAAATCGGTAATACTTTTGAATGTTTTAATTTGTTGTGTTTAACAGAGTGAAAATATTTTCAGTTTAAGGTTAGTTGTGATATCTGCAACTCAGGAACATGAAGATGGTCTGAGTCCATTTCTGATGAACTACGTAGTTCTTCGTAGTTCTCACTTTTTTAAAACTCAGAATGTGACTGTATTTGGAGATAGGGCCTTTAAAAAGGCCACTGAATTAAAATGGGGATGTTAGGATGGGCCTTAAACCAAACCTGCAATGCCTGGATCTTAGACTTTAGCTTCTAGAGCTGTTAGAAAATACACTTCTGTTGTTTAAGCCACCCAGTCAATGGTATTTTGTTATGGCAGCCCTAGAAGACTGTACGAGCACCCATGTGAAATAACATACACAGAGGGACATAAATACAATTGTGCATTCTATATAGCATCTGCAGGAAGAGAGAACAGTGAGATACAGTGGGGCCTTGACTTACGAGTGTCCCGACTAACGAGTTTTTCGAGATACGAGCAGTCTCTCGGCTGATTTTTTGCTTTGAGTTGCTAGCTAAAATTCGGGTTACAAACCAGCTTCAGATACCCCACCGCTAGTTGGCGCAGTGAACATCACAGTGAACGCCACAACATCAGCCCAGCATCACGTGTCTCACTCGTTCACTTTATGATTTGACATACAAGTAATGTGAGTTACGAGCTCCGTCACGGAACGAATTAAACTCATAAGTCAAGGCCCCACTGTATATTAATAGAGATAAAGTGAGACTTGAGGGCTTAAACAAACCTCGGTCTGAAAATGGAGTCTGACATTGACTAGAGGTATGACTTTGAGCAAATACATTATTTGACATTTCTGAGTGTCAGATCTGTCCTTGATAAAATGGGTCACTACGAGGATCACATGTGAAAGCACCTAGAATAGAGCCTGGAATTAGTATTAGCATAGTCGTTAGTATATGGATATATATTAGATAGTATATCTAGTATATAGTATGGCATAGTCCTTAGTATTGGTGTAGTTCTTACTCCATAGTATTAGTCCTCCTGCCTCTTGGCCATGCAAGTGCTTTCCTGAGAGGAGTTGATAGAGTTGGGTGGCTGAGAACTTTTCGATAGAGGATGTCACAAGTCATATCTGGGTTTTAGTTTTGTGACTGCACAAAAACGAGGGGATTGCATTGCATTCTTGGATTGAAACCCAAGGACGGGACATTTTTTCCACTCTAAAATGTTATAGTTTTAAGAAATTGAAGGAAACAATTTTGGAGGAAAAGGCAAGAAAGGAGATTCTAGGTAAGAGGCACAGTGTACACTAAAGTGTTAAGAAATGATGAGAAAAGAAGCACGGATGAGGCCAGTTGGACTGTCATGGGGAGCTTGCTAGAATAAGATGGCAGGAGCCAGTGGGAAGGGAGAACAAGGAAGCTGGGTATGGTTTCACTGGTTGTGGTGCTTTGCGTCAGTAGAGAGTCATCAGTAGGTCACTATCTATGGATCTGGTCATCTCTGCCTCTTGTTTTTCAGGATATCTGGCTTCTGACCCAACTTTTTACTATACCAGGTTAGGAATCTTCTAATATAAACAAACTTTTATTTATGATATCTAAATAGTGATTCATTCTTTTTTTCATTTATGATGTCCTAAGAATTGGGAATGCAAGGTCAATGAGATGCCAGTCCTCCCTCCAGGAAACTCCTGGTCTAAGGGCTGACAGACACAAACATGAACCAGTTCATGAGACACTGTGACTGTGCATCAGCATACAGCTGCATTCAAAATCTCATGGAGACTTAGAGTTACTAAAGCTGTTGCCTGCTGATCAGCAATGCCTCGCTGAAGTTAACACCACACTTAAAAAATATATATATGTTTTCATTGATTTCAGAGAGAGAAAGGGAGAGGGAGAGAGGGATAGAAACATCAATGAGGAGAATCATTGATTGACTGTCTCCTGCATGCCCCCTACTGGGAATTGAGCCCGAAACCCAGGCATGTGCCCTGACCAGGAGTCGAACCAGTGACCTCCTGGTGCATGGGTTGACACTCAACCACTGAGCCACACTGGCCAGTTGTTAACTCCATATTTTGAAGGTGATCTATACATTTGGGTGTTGCAGAGTCAATAAACAGTAAAATAAAGAAACTTGGGAAAAGATGGGAAACAAATAATTATTAAGCATCTACTAAGTGCCTGGCATGGAAATGGTGTCAGTTAATCCTTACAAACACCATGGGACCTTTGTTGTAGTCACTTTACAGATGAAAAAGCTGAGACTTGCGAGAACAATAGCTAGTTGGGGGCAGGAGCAGGATTTCAATATGTGTCCACAGTCCTTCTACCACATCGTGTGGTTACAACTAAATGAGACAAATAAAGCACGAGGGAAAGAGGAAGTGGGAACACTTGGTTTTGCTGCCTCTATGAAAATGAGCGTATGACTCAGAGGTTTCTGACGGCAGGACCTAGTGGTTTGTGTAGTCAGGTCTGTAAATATTTCAGTTACTAGATTTGGGAGATTTTAACTCAACAACAGGGCTGACTGTTGACCAAAACCTGGGGTAAGCATTCCTTGAGTTGGTATATAGACATGCCTATGAGCACAATGAGGCCTCTCTGGAAGATTTCCACAGAAAAACAAGTATGATTGGATCTCATTTATTTGAAAGTTTTCTATACTATAAATTCACACACTTAGCACATAGCACAGAATCAGCAAATAAGTAAAGCTTGTGGACACCCAAAAAGATGTCATAAACAACAAACGCACATAGCACAGAATCAGCAAATAAGTAAAGCTTGTGAACACCCAAAAAGATGTCATAAACAACAAATAAATCTCATGCATCATACCATTTATTTCATTCAAAATGCCTTCAAGTCCTCAATCTGTTCATTATTGTATATTTGGTTTCCAAATCAACTGGAAGATAAAAGAAACTTTCATTAGGATTATTGAAAATAGTGAGAATGATGTCTGATGAAAAAGGATTGAACAAAAAAAATAGAAAAAGCAGCTGTAGGAACTCCAAGATGTCAGCATCAATTCCTATTGTGGTCAACTCCTCTCAGTGGGTCCTGGCCGTTACCCTTGTAATACACCCGTTCAAGAAAGCGATGTTTTCAATGTTGACCCAGAGTCATCAATATATGATTAAACTCATTTCATGCTACGTTTCCAAATATGTAGGAGGTATACAATATGGTATACAGTATATTTATAATCCATTCAGTTGTCTAAAAGAACCACATGAAAGAAGTGTCATTGCTTAAGAGGATAAGAACTCAGTCACCCGCAAAACCTACTAGTTATTCAAAGTGGTATAGACTCCGAGGATTGTAGATAATCTGGTGCCTTATCCTTTATTCATGAACTCCAATTTCCAGCTACAACTTTCATGGGAACAGGGCAGGTGGCCCAGGGATTCCATCCTCCTGTTGGCGTGAAGGAGAGAGAGGAGACACTCCGTCCCCGGGGATCCACTGTGCCTCCTCACTCTCCACTTCCCACCGAGTGGCAGGTCGGGGTGGGGTGATGAGAGAGAGTCTCCCCAGTCTGCCTTTACTCCCTCTTCTGGAACCTGGCAAGTAGGGACAGAGGCCTTCTTGGGGTGGTCTCACCATATGTATGCTGTTCCTCCTACATACCCACACAAACACGCACATTCCTTTGTACCAGGTCCTCTTTGCAAACATCACTGCAGTAACTAAACATAATTGTTCAGTGTGTGGAGGTAATTATACTAACAGCCTTTTGTTTCACTTCCTTATTCTTGCTCCCTTCCCATTGTGCTGCAAATGCCAACGCATCTGACAAAAAAACTTAAAAAGCCTAACACACAAGGGAGAAAAATAAATAAATAAAAGGAAGGGGCTTGGATAATTTGAAAAAACAGATAATAAGTATTTACATAATCGAGTGGTGAACCAAACTACTCTCAGTCTGAAGGCGGATGTAAGGGTTAAGACTCAGGGTGAAGGATTTGGGGGAGGGCTGAGATAGGATTGGAGCCAGCAGATGTCAGAAACAAATAAGGAAGGGTCCAGGAGATGAGAAAAAATGACTTTGTTCTCGCTCAGTGATAGAAATGCTGACCCAAAGGTTCTTGTTTCTTAAAATTTTATTGAATTTATTGGGGTGACATTGGTTAATAAAATTATACAGGTTTCAGGTGTGCAATTCTAAAACACATCATCTGTATATTGTATTGCGTGTTCACTGCTCCAAATCAAGTCTCCTTCCATCACCATTTATCCCTCCTTCACCCTCTTCTACTCCCCGCATCCCCCCTTCCCTCTGGTGATCACTGTGTGATTTTGCTTATATGGGACATCTAATGAACAAAATAAACTAACCAACAAAATAGAAACAGACTCATAGATACAGAGAACAGACTGACAGCTGTCAGAGAGGAGGGGTGTTGGGGGCTGGGTGAAAAAGGTGAAGAGATTAAGCAAAGTAAAAGAAGAACACCTCATAGACCCAAAGTTTCACAAAGTTGTTAAATGCCTTTTTGGAAATGCAAATGCAGACTTAAGAAATAGACTTATTGCTTGTGAGTCTACTGTGACCTTATATTGTCAAAGGCACTAGAAGATTCATGCACCTTCTTATATTCTCTTTATTTAAAAGAGAATGCCAATCAAGAGAAACCACCGTTCCCAAGTCACATTTGCAAATACTCTGGAAAATGGTACCTAAACAGTTTATGTTTGTCAAAGAGTTACACCTTCTTTTATGTCCTGGACACCCCTTGGCAATCTGAGGAAGCCTATGGACCCCTTTTCAGAAGATTAAAACAAAATGTAAAGCAATAAAATATGTAAAAACATAATAAAAACATTTGTGATGTAGTCATATATGTGCTCCTTTATTAATGCATTAAATAACAATGTAGCAGCAAGTCTAATAACATTTTAATGGTAATGATGAGCATAAATGACATTTGAAAATAGTTGCAACAACCATAATGGGAGATGAAAACACCTGTGATTTCTACAAGAAACAAAATCACAGTTGCTGCTAATACTTGGGTGGTTTGTTGCCAATACTTATATTTGAAGGACATATTAAATTTTAGTTAGAGATGCACATTTAGTGAAAATATACATTCAAGTGTACGGACTCCCTGATTTCTGCCCACAGGCCCCTTGGTGTGTCCATGAGCCCTAAGTTAGGACCCCCTGGAATAGGAAAGGTGTTTCTGTAGGATTATGAGCATGGTTGAGATAAATTAAGTTTTTTCAAATAAATATTTGTATATAATTCCAAATGCTGTTATGAACATCTATATTTTAAATCTTAAAATGGAAACATCATTCATTCAGTCATTTATTCATCTTTCATTTACATTCTTAATACCTTATCATTCAGTCATTTATTCATCTTTCATTTACATTCTTACTTAATACCTTCCTTGTTTTTGAAAGGACTTGAGGCAATTGGCAATATATGCATACAGCAAACATAATCTTCTATATATATAAAAGGCTAATATGCAAAGTGTCCCCTCAGGAGTTCGACCAACCGGGAGAATGAGAGTTCGATCACTTGCTATGATGTGTGCTGACCACCAGGGGGTGGTGAAGAACATGGCGAGCAGCCAGCTGCAGCTGCAGGGTGCTGAGGGAGCGAGGGAAGGAGGAGGCAGGGAGGTGTGTGTGTGGGGGGGAAACCTGATCAGCCCTGATTGCTGACCAGGCCTAGGGATCCTACCTGTGCATGAATTTCATGCACTGGGCCTCTAGTAAAATTATAAGTAAATGGAAAAAGGAACAAAAGAAAGAATTAGCATGAAAAGTAAGAGGTGTCTTGGAGTGAAGTTAATATAAAAGTGTATGTGGGAAGGTCCTAGACCTTTACTAGAGTACAATGATGAACCTGGTTCTAAGTTGATGACATTCAGTGGGCAGGGTAGGAGACAATTAGTTATAGACTTGTGATCATATCTATAAAATAAAAGGAGACACCCAAATCATTCTCTGCTAAACTGGAGAGAAATCTCTTCCATAGGCCTTGCATCATAATAATGGCCTTAGTCAGCTCAAGCTGCTCTAGTGAAATACTGTGGACTGAGTGACTTAAACAACAGACAAGCATTTCTCACAGTTTTGGGAAGTTCCAGATGAGGGTGCCAGCATGGTCGGGTTCTAGTGAGCATTCTCTTCCTGGCTTACAGGTAGCTGTCTTTTTTTTTTCTTCTTCTTCTAAATTTTTATTGATTTCAGAGAGGAAAGGAGAGGGAGAGAGAGAGAGAAACATCAATGATGAAAGAGAATCACTGATGGGCTGCCTCCTACACGCCCCTCACTGGGGATGGAGCCTGCAACAAGGCATGTGTCCTGACTGGGAATCAAACTGTGATCTGGTTCATAGGCCGACAGTCAACCATTGAGCCATACCGGCCAGGCCAGATGGCTGTCTTCTTGCTGTGTCCGCACAGGGATGAGAGAACATGATCTCTTTCTTGTCTAAGGGCACGAATCCCCTCATGAGGTCTTCATCCTCATAACCTAATTACCCCTGAAGGGCCCATCTCCAAATACCTCCCCATTGGGGGTTAGGGCTTCCACATATGAATTTGGGGGCTGTATAATTCAGTCCTTAGAAATGATATGCTGTGTCATGAGATTAACAGTGCTTTTAAACACGTCCTTTGTTTCGCTGGCCCTCTTTTAGGCGTTCTCATTGTACGGGAAATCAATGAAATATATTTCTGCTGGCCTAGCTTAATACAGAAATGAATTGTAAAATACCTACGGTAATTTAAAAAAATCTTTTAGAGTATTACTTATTTATTTTTTTAGTACTGTCTCCTTGGAGGCCCTTAATCTTGCAATGTAGATTAGTGATTATTAATTTTTACATGTCATGGACCAATTTGAGACTCTGATGAAAGCTAGCGCACGTTACACTCTGCATCCAATTTTAGCGAATCATAGATGCCCCGAAGTCTCAGCACTCTGCGTAGTAAATACCTCTGGGACCTGGAGTAATAGACATGCCTTCAGACATGTCCTATAAATATTGTTTATTGCAACTGAGCATCTGACTTGCACTGAGAACCAGCCAGTTGGATTTAAAGCTCCTGACAAGCGTGGGAAGGCAGCTCTTCGATGCTGCAGATTAAACAAAGGCGGCAATAGCTTGGAGAACAGGAAACCCGCCGGCACATTTAACAAAATGCAAGCCCAGCGCTTCCAGGTTGGAGGGGTGCCGGGATCAGACAGCTTCAACTCTCATTCAAGATTCTCGTTCCTTAGAGGACCTGGCACATTTCAGGCTCCCACCATTGCGTGGGCCCAGGAGATAATGGCCTAAATGTGGACACGGCTCCCCCGCAGCCCACCACATCATCTGCCATAGCCCAGCCGAGGCCAAGCTGAAACATGAGGGATCAGGGACACCCAGGTGGATCCAGATTGTGTGGGGCCCAAAGCTTATACGATTTGAAGGGTCTTTTTTTTTTTTAAGGAAAAATAGTACAAAATTACAAGGGGATTTGTAAGACACTTAATATTCAAAAGACATGACAGAAATGACAATAAATTTCAAATTTTAGAAAGCTGACAACATACCAGAAACAGCACATTATTCAGAAAAATAAGATAATTTTAAAATTAACTGCCTGACATATCTCTAAATTATTATCCCCCGACCTGTTTAGCTGCCTATTCCATTGCCTCTTTGATATGATAATGATTTTGTAAAGTCATTTTCTCTAGAGAGCATAGAAAGATAACCCAGTGTGTCCTCTAGCCTACGTTGATCAGAATTGTTCATATTTATTGATTATTTAGAAAGACTTCTTTTGGCCTCATAGTGTATTACTGATAATATAAAGTTTCAGAATTTCCCCCTCATGTTTCTTTCACCTGTGAGCTTGAAAATTGGGAAGGATTCCCCCCAAATGTAACTGTGGTTCTGTCATTAGGAACTTTGGGTCCTTCTGCTTCCCGTAGACACAGGACCTGTTCATAGTGTAATGACCTCTGGCCCTGAGCCAATCGTACCTCCGTGCCAGGTGGATTGGCCAGTAGGATGTGGTGTTACTGGAAGTTATTACTGTGCTTGGATATCTAGCAATACCTTCAAATACAAAGGAGAGACTGTGAGCAACTAAATCCCCATGAATTACAAAGCAAGCATACCTGTCTCTAGATATGCCCGCCCTCCGAACTCAGCCATTCTTTGTGCTCTCTCTCCCAGCTACTGCCGGGGCTGCCAATAGCATTGCATGTCACAGCCTTTCTGTGGGAAAAACTGCTGTGAAAGTAACAGCAGCATTTCTAAGGAGCTTCTGAGATGAAGTACTGAGACAAATAGACACACCTTTGTCTGTACACGTGTGTGTGTGTGTGTGTGTGTGTGTGTGTGTGTGTGTGTGTGTGTTGCTGATGCAAATAACTTCTATAGGAACCACTCATTCTCTATTAATAAAGAAGAGACCCTTAACGGTTCTTCATTCTTTAAAGCAGGGGTGGGGAACATCCCGTCCGTGGGCCGTATAAGGCCTGTAAATCATTTAGTCTGGCCCTGCCAAAGCATTAGGGGCGAGTTAATGAAATGTTTGACCAAATATAGCAGGCAAATTTTTAAGTTGATAATTTTGTATGGCCCTCGAATGATGTTATAAATATCCAAATGGCCCTTGGCAGGAAAAAGGTTCCCTACCCCTGCTTTGAAGGAAGGTTGCTCTCCATTTCTTTTGCTTTCTTTGGGTTTGCATCATTCTTCAGTTGAATTAACTGGGCAAAGTCTATATCTTATATGAACACAAAAAATGTGCTCTTGATTTGAGATTATATCATTGACTATAATAACTCGTAAAGTTTTTGGAAGTTTAAGTGAGCTTCTGGCTTAAATCAAGTTTAAGTTATTAGTAAGAAGTTTAAGTTATTAGTAAGAAGTTCTCTACAACCAACTCTAAAAGGACATTTTGGGAACAGTTTGAGAAAATGTTAAATCAAAGTGGTGCATATATGAAATATCATTAAAATGCGTACTTAAATTTTTTTATAGTTCTTTAAAGGTGAGTCAGATGATCCTGAAACCTGTGTTTTCCTATTAGCAGGGAATTTTGAGTTAAACAAGCTTTGCATCCTGCCAGTTATGTCACTCATTCCCCAAATGAACACAGAAATGTCAGCCAATGACATATTCGAGACTGCCCCAGCTTAGAAATATTACCGGTCTTGTCCTCAAAAGCACTTCTGTGCCGGTTTTCAAGCACTGAGCAGCCCATGTGAACTTTCACATTGTTCTGCACCCTAGGACCTACGCTCAACAACTGAGATAAGAAAAGAATGCTCTTCAGAGCATTACGGCTCATTAGGGTGCTGTCCAAAATCTCATGCATGCCTGATAAAGTTAGCGGAATGTCAGGGCCTCTGCTGTGATTAAGGGATCTCAATGTGACTTGTCAAGTAGCTCAAATATTAGCTCTAATCCCCATCTGTGCAGAGCGCTAAGGTTAGGCCTTGTAGACACAAAGCTGCAGATATTGAATAACCTTGTTACACTGCAAATTTTCCAAATGAATGAAGAGAATGGAGCCGGAAACACACGAGTTAAGAGTGTCTCTCTCTGGATTTCAGGATTCTGGGTGGTTTTTGTTTTCTTTTGTTAACTTATTCTTTTGCATTTTTAAGTTTATAATAACGAAATGTGTATTTTTAATACAAAAGGCAATTTTCTTTATTAAAAAGTGTCATAGTGACAGAGGCCAACCTTGGAGTAAGAACGTGGTGAACACGGGTCCTGAATATACTCCGTCTCTCCCATTGCTCAAGAGTAGGCACCATTGTCAGTCTTTGCTTATCAACTTTGGGTTTAAAAATATGCACATGGTAGGAGTGACCAATCAGAGGCTGCTCTATGCAAGAAAGATCAAACAACTAGAAATGTAGTGACTTTATGCCAATAAGGAAGAGAAGGGGAAAGCTTCGGTGCAAAATACAGATTTAGCATCTGCATCCAACTCACCCCTTCCTCCCTCCATTGGGGGTGGGTAGGAGGGGAACTGTCAGCCTCTTTCACTTTAATGTTACTTCGCCTTTATCCCAAACCACTGATATTCAGGTAAATAGTGTTTTGGTCAAAGAGAGGTACAGAAGGTGTCATAGTGACAGAGGCCAACCTTGGAGTAAGAACGTGGTGAACACGGGTCCTGAATATACTCCGTCTCTCCCATTGCTCAAGAGTAGGCACCATTGTCAGTCTTTGCTTATCAACTTTGGGTTTAAAAATATGCACATGGTAGGAGTGACCAATCAGAGGCTGCTCTATGCAAGAAAGATCAAACAACTAGAAATGTAGTGACTTTATGCCAATAAGGAAGAGAAGGGGAAAGCTTCGGTGCAAAATACAGATTTAGCATCTGCATCCAACTCACCCCTTCCTCCCTCCATTGGGGGTGGGTAGGAGGGGAACTGTCAGCCTCTTTCACTTTAATGTTACTTCGCCTTTATCCCAAACCACTGATATTCAGGTAAATAGTGGAAGGTCAGTTTTCCTAGGTGCAGGGAGCTGGCACAAATGAATCTCTACTCTGGGATGTTTCTAGGCTGTGGAGTGGAGCTTTAAGGTGGGCTAGTGAGGCTGAAAGTGATATTGCCTCTGGAAGCGAAAAGCAGAGAGTGGGAAGCTGAGAGTGACTTTTGTTCTGGGTATTCTCCTTGTCATCTTCATGTCCTCTCCCGTGGCAGGGCCCTCTCCCCGCCTCCCTCCGCCTGGCCCCTGGCTGGTCATACTCTACAGTAACACACCATCAAAACTGCGCACACCAAAGGCCTCCTTTCCTTCTTTTTCCTTTTCTTTTCTTCCTCCCTCTGCTTCCCTTCATCTTCATCAAATGTATATGGAGTTCACAACATACCAAGAATCAAAACACAGAAAAGTTGGGGCGGCATGAATTCTGCCTCCTTCCTAGAGCTAATAATTGGGAGCGTGGCATTTCGAGCCATGTCGGGATGAGAGTCTGCCAATGTGATCTGCAGCGCTGGCTGCAGCCAACCAACTGCTAATGTGCTTGTGCCCCTCAACGCAGTCACCTCCTGGCTGGCGGAGAGAGTTCAGTGAACCGCGGAGCCCCTCAGGATGGCCCGGGACACAGAGGCAAGGCCAGGTGCATTGCGTGGGGCCCAAGGGTCCCGGGGAAGAGGGGCTCAGCTTTTCTGCAGTTGTGGTTTAGGCATTACAGACTTGACTGCGGGATTGAAGACCCCCAAGGGAGCTGGGCTGGAGGGAGAGCCCTGGGGAAAGCTAAGATGAACAAGGAGTCTGGCTGGGGTGGAGGAGGCATGGCTGTGGGTGCAGAGGTTGCTGACACAGAGTCCCTGTCCTGAACCCTTCCCACCCAGTCCTCCTTCTAGACTGACTGGGTTCTGGAGGGAGAGCTCTGGTCGTAGCATGTACCACTGTGAGTTCTCATCAAAGTCAGAAACAGATGTGTGTATGGGGGTGTCTAGAGGAGATGGGGGGCAGCACAGGCAGCCACCTATGACCAGTGGGGTGGCAGCTGTCCACAGAGCAGAGAACTCCAGCTAGAGCAGCAGATTTCAGGGCAGTTGTCTTCATCTGTTACATGGGAGTAAAGACAGGCCCTCTTCACGGGATGGTTGTGAAAAGTGAGTGACTCCTATGTGTGCAGCTTTTAGAACATACGGGTACAAATTCAGTCCTAGTCAGAGCTTAATAAATGTCGGCTACTGTTATTTTCATCACTGTTAGTTTTGAGAGATCTTTCTCTCTACACTTATCTTCTACTTATTTTCAAGTGGTTAGATCGATTCTATGCGATCCAATAAAATGCATTTTGTCCACGTTCTTGCGTTTAAGCCACGAAATTGCTTCTCAGGATGTATTACAAAAGGGTTAGATTAAACCTTAAGTAGATTGAATTTGAGCAAAGTTTTAAAAATAACTGTGAAATCTCAAAGTTGAATTTTAGTGCACACAAAAAAAAATGGACAGTAATGTCACATTTTGCTCTAGAAAGACTGTGAGAATGACTAATAACACCTAGTGGAGGTTAATATAATATTGAAAGTGGTAATTTTCACAGTTTTGAACTAATTTTCAAAGACATAATTGGAATAATTTTCAATAGACGTCAGTCTTCATTTCTTAGGAAATCACAGTGATTAAGGTAACTGCAGGCAGCGTTCTTATTGTTATCTGAAGATAATAGGAGTCTGTTGAGGATTGGCGAGGAAAATGAATGATACATGTTCTATTAAAAACTTCAGAGCTGAAATACTTTTCGTCCCTCTTTCTGTCTGGCTATAATTTATGTAGTCAAGGCATAATCACCAAATGCATCTTCCTTTACTGTATTAGGCCTAGAAAACCGATTCAAATGAAGAATTAGAAGAATGCTTTTCTTCTAGGATGAAAATATAGATTCTTTCTTCTAAGGAGGTGCATAATATGCCAATTCAAAAGAAAATGATGTTGCACTTACAGGACTCTAAGGAAGTTTAAAAGAGAGTTTTGTTCCTTATTTCCAGGCTTATGTCTCTGCTTCCTTATGAAATTGAACACTGGACAAGGATAATGATATCACACTCATTACTGAGGCAGTTGAAATTACTCTCACTGTCAAGTGAAATATTCAGATCACCGAGTGTTAGGGGAAATGGTGCATGGATGAGAGAGTAAATGGATTTTGATCTGTCATCTCAGCTTGAGGCTTTCTGGAAGTGGTAAAGAGTTTTCATCAGTGAAAAATAACACGCCTTTTCTTTAAGTTCTTTCCAAACTCAAAATGGTTTAGATAGTACATCTGAGTCTGAAGAACAGATAAGTCACCCTGGCCTGGACATGGGTGGTATTCTTTTTAAATTCCAGTATTGCTAGAAAAGTTGCCTGGCATTTATCCCCATCAGTGCCCTTGACATATAGTGTGGGAAAACCTGTTTGTGCTCTTTCTGGCTGGAGTGTCTACTTAGACATTCATGCTATCGGTTATGAACCAATTACATACACTGATACGCGAACTTTTCTTGACCCTAAACTAAACAATACTGGGATTGTGAAGTCCAAGGGTTAAAAAAAATCTAACTAGTTTGATATGTTAAGAAAATTTTATATAAATGCTGATTACTACATCATGAAACAATGCTGTGTTCACTGCTTTGGAAAGTAGAAGGAAGTGACATAAAATCTTACCTGAGGAGAAGGGAAGAGCTGGTGTATTACTAGGGACACCAAATGCAAAGAAATCAACATGAACAAAAGCCAATGAGTTGACATTTAATTCAGCTAACATTCATCTACTTTTGCGTTGTTTCTGGTTTAACGATTACAATTTCAAATCACTATAATTGAAAAAATGTTTAAAGTGTAACATCGAATTGCCTTGTAATTTAACATAGGAACAAGGAGGGAGAACAGTATGGCACAATGTTTAGACAACACGGAGTGCAGATTGTAGGAGAGAAAAATGTCTAGATTTATTTGACATGAAAATAGAGGGCTTCTTGCTCTATACTATTTACAATATTTCTGTGCTTAAATTTTGGCCACAGAAGTAGTCTTACTGGTTTTATAAACTTGGATAAATTTCCAGCGTGGCTCAGTTGATTGGACCATCATCCCATGCACCAAAAGGTGGCGGGTTCGATTCTGGTCAGGTTGTGGCTTAGATCTCCAGTCAGGCATGTGCAGGAGGCAGCTGCTTGATGTTTCTCTCTCGCATTGATGTTTCTCTCTCTCCTGCTTTTGCTCTTGATCTCTCTTCCTCCCTCTAACATCAATTTTAAACAAAGAAGAGATGAAAAATGATTAAAAACACTTACCTCATGGTGTTGTTGTACAAACTGAATAAATTAATTCATGTCGAAGCATTTTATAAATTGCAAATGTAGCACCAAATTTGCTTTATAGGAGGCAATCATTAGGTATTATTGAGTGATTGAAAGAAAATGTCAATTCAATCTATTTTGTGCTTTTCCTAATATATAAAGAGAAGGGAAAGCATTCCAATTTCACAGTGTGTACCTCTGCCAAATGTTCACCTCGCCTAATTGTGAGGGAACAATTAGACAAGTGTCCAGTCTGAGGGACATTGCAAAGCAACTGGCCTGGACTCCACAAAAATGTCAATCATCAAAGACAAAGGGAACTACATATACATGCCAATATACAGAGTAGGGCAAAGGTAGGTTTACAGTTGCATGTATGTGAAACAGTTTATTCCTGTATTAGTATTTATTCATTAAGGTATTATTTCCATGCAAACAACTGGAAGCCTATTTTTGCCCAACCCTGTATGCAATAAATGATCTTTGATAGAATCCTGGATTTCAAATAAAATATACAAATGGCAAATGACTAATAAAAAGATGTTCTACATTGTATACCGCCGGGGAAATACAAATTAAAACAAAAAACGTGATACCACTAAACGTCCCATGGACTTGGGGAAATTATTATGCGTCAGTGTAGGTTCGTCCTGGGTAAAAATGTATCATCCTGGAGAGCAATGGTGATAAGGAGGGAGGCTGTGCATGTGTGGGGGACGGAGGTATATGGGACATATCTACACTTTTCTCTCAATTGTACTGTAAGCCTAAAACTGCTTTTAAAAAGAAATTTTAAAAAATCTGTGTTTTTAAAATATATCGTTTAGGCAATAAGCAGAATTATTATTATTGCGAACATGAAACATTTTCCCATGGCAAAATTCCAGGAAACAGATACATGTGCGTGCCTTTCAAGGTCCTGGCATGCCTCAGAGATGCTGCTGGTTCCGTTCCAAACCACCAGAATAAAGTGAACATCTCAATAAAGAGAGTTCGGTGAAATTGTTTGTTTCCCAGTGAATATAAAAGTTATGTTCACACAATGCTGTAGTCGATTGGGTGAGCGATACTAGCGTTATGTCTAAAACAACACTCTATCCACTTTAATCAAAAAATACTTTAGCTTAAAAAATGCTAATCGTTATCTGACCTGTTGGAAAAAATAACACCAATAAACTTGCTTGCCCAAGGTTGCCACACAAATTTAATTTGTAAAAAAACACAAACACACAAAAAACAAACAAACACCAAAAAACAAAAAAACAACAAGACCTGCAAAGAGAAAAAAAGTGAAGCACAATAATGCAAGGTATGCCCGTATTTAAAACAAAATAAAAATGTATCTTGGGGAGTGTTCAAAAGGATTAGAACATTATTTTCACCTTATACTTTAGAAAACATTGAATTCCAGGGGATCTCAGCTTAATGATTCCCTGCTAGTTTACTACCCAGGTCTTTTCTATGAGAAGAACTTTCTGTCTCATTCTGCAGGAGGGACACTGGGTAGCAGCTATAATGACGACCAAGTTACTAACTATTTTGTTGCCACTTCGTGGGGTTGATTGACATGGAAGGATTCTGACTGCCTCTTAGGCAGTTGAGTTCAGGTAGAAATCTCATGACCCTTTCTTGTCTTTTTCTTGTACAGATCAGAGGCAACATCACTGGATCGAAGAAGCTCATAGCTTTAGGTATGTAACTGAAAATTCTTCAAAATTCATTTGTTAGTGATATTTATGACCCGAAGGGCCTGTATTCTACTTTGTTTTTCTAATCTGTGAACCAAATTATAATAGCCTAGGTATATTTATCACTAGGTTAGGATTAATGCGGACGGAAGCTAATAGTATTGATAAATAACCAATTATATTTGATCTTCTAGATTTTCCTTGAAAATGGATTTGTGGTGGTGATTACTTTTCAGTGGGAGAGTTGTTTAGTAAAGTGATTTGTTTATGGAATTATCTTTTTTTGACCCCCTCAATGATTAGGAATATACCATAATTATCAAAGTATCATAGAATTATAATTATATGAAAAATCCATTTTAAAAGCAACTATGTGTTTAGATGCCCAATAGTAAATTGAACGCTCTACACATGAAGCATGTATTGATCTAAATTTACTAATAATTAAAAATAAAATATTTATATTTGATATAATATAAAAATAAAATAATTTTAAGATGATTCTGATTTTAAAGTAAAAATACAATGATATGGGCAAGGGTGTAATTTTTCTTGTTATTCCTTTGATTTTCTATTTGTAAAATGATTTGAAAAGAATTAGGTATTTTACCTTCTGACTGGAAATATGTATTTCTTGTTTGGTTTAACTCCTTTTTAAGATGAATACAATCCTAAATTTGCTGGGGAACACAAGGCCAGCATTCTCTTCACAGCTCTCTATCAAGGACACATTCTTTCCCGACTCTATGGATATAACTGGAATTCTGGTATATTTTCTGAAAATATTAATATATTAATTTGAGTGCTATTTTTCTCTATGAGCCAAGCAGCAACAATAATAATCACTGTTTCTTCCATTATATGCTTCCTATCACTTTAAATTTTCTTGTAACTCTCTTTGAACCATTGTTATTGATGACCTATTAGTCACCATCATTCTTTTTGGTGACTATTGCCCTTCCATAGTTGTTAAAACCCATGGCCCTGGTGGTCTAACTCACTCTCAAAAAATTAGTTTTGGTGCATATCTTAGCTGCTCAGAGGTCTTCAGATATATATTCCTGTTGTTTCCACACACGTGTACTAAGGTAAGAACTTATTGACGAGACAGATTGTATAACTCAGTAAATGGGACTCCCATGTGCCTAGTCTAGTAAAGAATGCTTTATTTGCCATAATAGTTGGTGTTTCATTGAGGAATTTTAAGTGATACTTCATACTCAAATATTTCATTGATGATTTACAAAACTGGTTACCTTAAGATGTTGACAAAAATGGGTGGATTTTACCATCTTCAAAAGTTGTCAAGAAGTATTTATAGTAAAACATTTTTCTGATCCTCAGATTTAGGGCCTCCCATCATGAAAGGTATCTAGAAAAAGGCTGGTTTGTCACCAGAAAAGGTGTGTTACGAGGAAACCCTGCATTGGTTGAAAAACTGGGTTAGATAAACTCTATGGTCTCTTGTAATATAAAACTTGATACTTCTTATGGAAGATGATAACCAATTATGCCACCCATGACCACATTAGATGACTTGAGTCTTGTTAAGCATTGAAATCTTATCTTGAACAGAAGCAGGGACATACTATCTAATAAAAGAGTAATATGCAAATTAACTGTCACTCCCTTACTCCGACACAAAGAAGGTGGCCACGGAGCTGGAGTGAGCAGGAGGTTTGGGTTGTCCCGGTGATGGAGGAAGCCAAGCTTCCTGCCTGCCCTGGCTGGCACTGGGCTCCGCTCAAGGATACAAAGTTTCAATTATAGAAGATAAATAAATCCCAGATACCTGCTTCCAGCCGGCATGGCCTCCGCTAAAGGAGGGGCTGGGAACCCAGGTTGCCAGGGGCAACTCAGGCTTCGAGCCTGACGAAGGCTACAAAGTTTCAATTATAGAAGTTAAATAAATCCCAGATACCTGTTTCCAGCCCACGGGCATGGCCAGCCTGAAAACGGCCCTCAGCCCCTCACTCAGGCTGGCCAGGCACCCCAGCAGGACCCCTCCCCATGAAGGGGCTGTGGCCAGCCTGCAAACAGCCCTCAGCCCTTCACCCAGGCTGGCCACACCCCCATAGGGTGAGGGTCCCCGCTGGGGGGCTTGGCCAGCCTG
>NW_005365155.1:753354-762955 GCF_000412655.1 Myotis brandtii | reverse complement strand
GACTGCAGCTTAGGCCTGCTCCCCACTGGCAAGTGGACATCCCCCGAGGGCTCCCGGGCTGCCAGAGGGATGTCTGACTGCCAGCTTAGACCTGATCCCGCAGGGACCGGGCCTAAGCCAGCAGTGGACATTCCCCGAGAGGTCCCAGACTGCAAGAGGGCACAGGCCGGGCTGAGGGACCCCCCCGAGTGCACAAATTTTTGTGCACCAGGTCTTAGTAGCATAATAGTGAAGAGAGCAGGAACTAAACTCGGATGGCCTGGGTTTGAGTCTTGTCTCCCATACTAGCTGTGTGACTTCGGTCCCATTATTTAACCCTTAAGTGCCTCACTTTGCTCACTTATTAAATGGGCATCATAATAGTACCTCATAAAGTTGATGGGAAGATCTAATGAGTTAGTATGAATATAGCTTCTAGAACAATATTTGGTATGTAGTAGCTAGGTGACTGGGAATGACTGGTCACTATGACACACACTGACCACCAGGGGGCAGACGCTCAATGCAGGAGTTTCCCCCTGGTGGTCAGTGTGTTCCTACAGGGGTGCTCTGCTCAGCCACAAGCCAGGCTGATGGCTTCCAGCACAGCGGTGGTGGCGGGAGTCTCTCCCAACTCCACAGCAGCGCTAAGGATGTCCGACTGCAGCTTAGGCCTGCTCCCCACTGGCAAGTGGACATCCCCCGAGGGCTCCCGGGCTGCCAGAGGGATGTCTGACTGCCAGCTTAGACCTGATCCCCCAGGGACCGGGCCTAAGCCAACAGTGGACATTTCCCGAGAGGTCCCAGACTGCGAGAGGGCACAGGCCGGGCTGAGGGACCCCCCGGAGTGCACAAATTTTTGTGCACCAGGTCTTAGTAGCATAATAGTGAAGAGAGCAGGAACTGAACTCGGATGGCCTGGGTTTGAGTCTTGTCTCCCATACTAGCTGTGTGACTTCGGTCCCATTATTTAACCCTTAAGTGCCTCACTTTGCTCACTTATTAAATGGGCATCATAATAGTACCTCATAAAGTTGATGGGAAGATCTAATGAGTTAGTATGAATATAGCTTCTAGAACAATATTTGGTATGTAGTAGCTAGGTGGTCAATAAATGTTAGTTACGATGGTGATGAACAAACACTACTGTCAACAGCAGAGGCATCTGTGCATCTTGGAGATTTTATGCATTTGACACGAATTCTCCAAATTTATGGCCTTTAAGAATGAAGCATAGCCCTATCTGGTTTGACTCAGTGGATAGAGAGTCAGCCTGTGGACTGAAGGGTCCCAGGTTTGATTCCAATCAAGGGCTCGTACCTCGGTTGCGGTTCACTGCCCTGGTAGGGGTGCATGTGGGAGGCAACCAATCGATATGTCTCTCTCACATCAATGTTTCTCTCTCTCTGTTTCTCCCTCTCCCTTCCACTCTCTCTAAAAATCAATGGGATATTTAACCCTTATCTGCCTCACTTTGCTCACTTATTAAATGGACATCAGAATAGCACCTCATAACGTTGGTGGGAAGATCTAATGAGTTAATATGAATATAGCTTCTAGAACAATATTTGGTAGGTAGTAGCTAGGTGGTCAATAAATGTTAGTTACAATGGTGATGAACAAACACTACTGTCAACAGCAGAGGCATCTGTGCATCTTGGAGATTTTATGCATTTGACACGAATTCTCCAAATTTATGGCCTTTAAGAATGAAGCATAGCCCTATCTGGTTTGACTCAGTGGATAGAGAGTCAGCCTGTGGACTGAAGGGTCCCAGGTTTGATTCCAATCAAGGGCTCGTACCTCGGTTGCGGTTCACTGCCCTGGTAGGGGTGCATGTGGGAGGCAACCAATCGATATGTCTCTCTCACATCAATGTTTCTCTCTCTCTGTTTCTCCCTCTCCCTTCCACTCTCTCTAAAAATCAATGGGAAAATATCCTCAGGTGAGGATTAAAAAATAAATAAGTACATAAATAAAATGGTAAGATTATTTTTTAAAAAAAGAATGAAGCACATCTGGCAATGATTTGTACAAATTCCCAACAACGAATTTCTTCAGGGATCCTTATGCATTTATTGTGCTGGCTCCACCTGAAGCCCACGTGAAGGCAAAGCTTGACTCTTCACTGCTCTCTACTTATACCAACAGTGCGGGTGTCACCTCCATCATGCTGCTTTCCTCCACTTTCAAGGCTCCATCTTCCATCTTCCTCTCATTGCCTCCTCTCATTGTGTTTTCTGGATTCCAGATATTATAACAAGGTTCTTGCTGTTGGCATTTTTTGAGTCAAACTAGATGTTTACCTAAAAGAAAGTCTTGAACCAGCTACTAGGGCAATAAATTGTCCTCCAACTTGATGCAAAAGCATATGAATAATTTTCATCTTTTCCATTGTCATTAAGCAATAGCGAAGGAGGCTTGCTTAGAGAGTCACCCTGATATATTACAAGCATAGTTCTTAGTCCAAGAGCAAGTAGTGCAAACTTTATATTTAGTTCTCATTCATGTGTGTCTAAATTGATGGCCTCATGGTTATTTTGAGTTCTGTATAGGATTCTTTTTTTAAATTTTCACTTTTAAAGATTGTGGTGAAATACACATAAAATTTACAGTTTGAACTTTTTAAAGTGTGTGGTTCAGAGGTATTAAACATTCATGTTGTTGCACGACCACCATTCCCATCCATCCCCATAACTCTTTTCATCCTGGAGAACTGAATTTTTATACCCATTAAACCATAAGTCTCCATCAATCCCTGCTCACGCCCTTGAAAACATCATTATACTTTCTGTCCTTATGATTTTGACTATTCTAAGTATTTCCTATAAGTGGAATCATATAGTATTTATCTTTTGGTGACTAGCATCTAGCATCTAGCACAGCCGTGGGCAAACTACGGCCCGTTTGAAATGAATAAAACTAAAACAAAAAAAGACCATACCCTTTTATGTAATGATGTTTACTTTGAATTTATATTAGTTCACACAAACACTCCATCCATGCTTTTGTTCAGGCCCTCCGGTCCAGTTTCAGAACCCATTGTGGCCCTCGAGTCAAAAAGTTTGCCCACCCCTGATCTAGCATATTTGACTTAGCATAATATGTTCAAGGTTAATCCATGTTGTAGTATATTGCAGAATTTCATTCCTTTTTAAGGCTGAATAATATTTTATTGTGTGTATATACCATATTTTACCTATCCATTTATCCACTGATGGACACTTGGGTTGCTTCCGTGTTTTAGGAATAATTTTCATCTTTTCCATTGTCATTAAGCAATAGTGAAGGAGGCTTGCTTATAGAGTCACCCTGATACATTACAAGCATAGTTCTTAGTCCAAGAGCAAGTAGTGGGAGCAAACTTTATATTTAGTTCTCATTCATGTGTGTCTAAATTGATGGCCTCGTGGTTATTTTGAGTTCTGTACAGGATTCTTTTTTTTAATTTTCACTTTTAAAAATTGTGGTGAAATACACTTAAAATTTACAGTCTGAACTTTTTAAAGTGTGTGGTTCAGAGGTATTTTGAGTCAAACTAGATGTTTACCTAAAAGAAAGTCTTGAACCAGCTACTAGGGCAATAAATTGTCCTCCAACTTGATGCAAAAGCATATGAATAATTTTCATCTTTTCCATTGTCATTAAGCAATAGCGAAGGAGGCTTGCTTAGAGAGTCACCCTGATATATTACAAGCATAGTTCTTAGTCCAAGAGCAAGTAGTGCAAACTTTATATTTAGTTCTCATTCATGTGTGTCTAAATTGATGGCCTCATGGTTATTTTGAGTTCTGTATAGGATTCTTTTTTTAAATTTTCACTTTTAAAGATTGTGGTGAAATACACATAAAATTTACAGTTTGAACTTTTTAAAGTGTGTGGTTCAGAGGTATTAAACATTCATGTTGTTGCACGACCACCATTTCCATCCATCCCCATAACTCTTTTCATCCTGGAGAACTGAATTTTTATACCCATTAAACCATAAGTCTCCATCAATCCCTGCTCACGCCCTTGAAAACATCATTATACTTTCTGTCCTTATGATTTTGACTATTCTAAGTATTTCCTATAAGTGGAATCATATAGTATTTATCTTTTGGTGACTAGCATCTAGCATCTAGCACAGCCGTGGGCAAACTACGGCCCGTTTGAAATGAATAAAACTAAAAAAAAAAAAGACCGTACCCTTTTATGTAATGATGTTTACTTTGAATTTATATTAGTTCACACAAACACTCCATCCATGCTTTTGTTCAGGCCCTCCGGTCCAGTTTCAGAACCCATTGTGGCCCTCGAGTCAAAAAGTTTGCCCACCCCTGATCTAGCATATTTGACTTAGCATAATATGTTCAAGGTTAATCCATGTTGTAGTATATTGCAGAATTTCATTCCTTTTTAAGGCTGAATAATATTTTATTGTGTGTATATACCATATTTTACCTATCCATTTATCCACTGATGGACACTTGGGTTGCTTCCGTGTTTTAGCTATTGTGAATAACATTGGCATGAATATATATATATACAAATATCTGAGACCCTGCTTTCAAATACTTTTGTGTATACTAGTATACCCAGAAGTGGAATTGATTGATCATATGGTAATTCTATTTTTAATTTTTTGTAGAACCACCATACTGTTTTCTACAGTGGCTATACCTTCTTATATTCTCACCAACAGTCTTCTCAGAATTCTTAAATATAGACTGCTTGTCTAATTATTTTGACATAGTCCTACTGGGCAGTGAATATTGTGAAGTTTTACGTGAATACATTTTGAAAACAAGGTTATAGTTTTCCTATTATTTTTTTTCCCTGCTGTGCCGTTGAGAGTTATGTTCTAAGATCTATTTAATGTTAATTTATGTTCCCAGGTGATTCGGAGTGTCAGTGGACTTTTTCCAGAGCAGAAACATGTTATGCCAAGTCTCATACCTCTAATGGAAAAACAACTTGAACTCCAAGAATTTCTTGGCTGATTTTAAAATAAGCTCTATGTTAAACTCCTGTGTGCTGGCAGTAAAGGAATAGATGACCACATGTGTTTTATTCTTGAAGGCTCATAATACTTTTGCACAAAATATACCAATGTGAACAGGAACGGGGACAACTACATTACAAAGAGAATTGGCTAGCTGAAGACATAAAACTATCTAGAGGTTATTGTTTGAAACAGAAATTGCAAGCTTTTCAAATTATTGAGAGGGCAGGTTGATATTTGAGCTGTTATTTTTTCTAGTTAATAATATTTGTGCTTTCTTAAAATTGGTTCAAAAATATGAAGATAGTTTTCTAAGGGATAGGATCCAATTCCAAAACCGATAGGTATTAGTGGAAAATCTCAAAATAGTTTGAGGTTATTTCCACAAATTAGTGGGGTACCTTTCTAGATAGTATTTTTTGTTTGTTTGTTTGCATTTACTGTTTATGTACAGTGGGAGGAGAGAGTAGGTGGAATAAGCTTACTCTGGGAGCAAGTGGTTTCTTGGTAACAGACATTTCGTTTTTCCTTAGTTTATTATCCTCCGTAGAAATAGCAATGCTTTTCCTAGTAAAATCACCTTTTAAAGTGTCCAGAAAAGGGATTAACTACCTTGTGTGTATTCCAGTTTACATAGGAAAATTTTAAATACAACTTTAAAAAATCTAGAAAGGACTTTTGTTAATGATTAGTGAGGCACAGGAAACTCTCGTTAGTCTAGGCTAGCTGGGCTGTGGTAGCAAATTAACCCTGACCTCAGTGGCTTAACAGTAAACTTTCATTTCTTATTCGCACTGTATGTCCCATGCTGGTTACATGAAAACATGGTCACCTTGTGGCCCTACCATGGCAAAAAGTGGCTTCAGGGTTTGGCATGATGAGAAGAGAGAGTGTGGAGCATGCATACTCTTCTCCAAACTGGAAATGTCATAGGTCACCTCTCCCCTGACAGAGCCCATAGGTCAGAAGTAGTCACATGGCCTCTCCTAACCACATGGAACTGGAGGTCTTTCTAGGGGCAGAGAAAGGAGAGACAAACTAGATGCAGAGATCACTGGCAATTTCTTCTTCGATGAACTTTGCTAGAAATTCTCGTGTTAGGCATCTCTGTAAAATAACTCTCCTTCCTAAATCAGTCAGATTTACAATTCCTTATGTTTTACAATACAGTTAAGTTATTTTAATCTTTTAAAATTAATTGCACAATTTTTACTTTTTAACTTTAGGTAGGGATAAATAAAGCAAGGATTATTGAGGTTATAGATGTAACCAACAATAGAAAAAATGTCCCTTGAAAAAAGGGCCTTTATAGGTTTATATACCCACAAATCATTATTAATAATATGTTTTTTCTTTTCAATAAGACCATAACTTGAAAGAAAATGTAGCTCCAAACACAGTGAGAATTGACTGCAAAATCAGTTCACGGGATATTGAACTAGGGATATGGAACTATACTTAGAACAGTTTTAAAGTTTATTTATTTTGTGTTATTTATTTATTTATTTTGTACTTAGTTTTTCCCCCCCCACCATTATATGCTCGGCCTTCTCTAAATTTTAATTTCATGTTTTTCTCCCCTTTTTGTATCTCATGTTTTTCTCCTTAAATTTCCTTTTCACTCTATTGAATTGTTTTATCAAGCAATATTCTCTTTTACAGTACCTGAGGAATAAACATCTCTGAAAATGTCTTTATCTTGCCCTCATGATCAATTATGTGCCTGACTGGAAATAGAATTTTATGTACCAATTTCTTTTCACTCAGAACTTTGAAGGCATTGCTTGAATATCCTTTCATGTCCTAGGTTGCAGATAAGAAATCTGATGGCATTCTTTTCCTGGTTTCTTTGCAGATAACACCTCTTTATCCTGTTGTAAACTTCTAGATTTCTCTATATTCATTGGAAACGCTGAACTTTCACAAGACATAGTCAAGTGCCCGTCTTCCTAAATCCTTCTGGTTCACCTTGGGTGGCACGGGAAGATTCCTTTCCTCCCCCCTCTCTCTGAGCTCTGCCTCCCACGGTGCGCTTCCTTCCCTGTTCTCCCCACGGAACCGAGATGGCCACTGCTGGCCCAGAAAAAAGGCAAGTCTCCTTTTCAGTACTCCGGGCAGAATTTCCTGGTTAGCCCGACTTGGTTCATGGACTCTTTTCTAAATCAGACATTGTGGCAAAGGTAATAAACACTTTGGCTCGTTTACCTCTTACCACCCCTACTGCCCGCCCCCCCTCCCCCCTTCTGGTTTAAGACATTCTTACATCGTCTCTGGATTACTGCTCAGTCTCTTCACTGAGGAAACTCCATACTGTTCTCCACAGTGGCTGCACCAGTCTGCATTCCCACCAGCAGTGCACGAGTGTTCCTTTTTCTCCGCATCCTCTCCAACATTTGTCATTTGTTGATTTGTTGATGATAGCCATTCTGACAAGTGTGAGATGGTACCTCATTGTTGTTTTGATTTGCTGTCCTTAGTCCTTATATGTTACATTAGTTTTTAAGGGTTAGGTGATTTTGCCTGAAAAAAATTATGAAGAAAATAATTTTCTCTGATTTCCTGAATGATTTGCTTCTAATTCAATTAGATTTTTAAAAAAATATGTTTTATTGATTTTCTACAGAGAGGAAAGGAGAGGGATAGAAAGTTAGAAACATCGATGAGAGAGAAACACCGATCAGCCACCTCCTGCACGCCCCCCACTGGGGATGTGCCCGCAACCAAGGTACATGCCCTTGACCGGAATCGAACCCGGGACCCTTGAGTCCGCAGGCCGACGCTCTATCCACTGAGCCAAACCGGTTCTGGCTCAATTAGATTTTTATTCCACCTGACCAATGTATGAAAATATAAGTTAGACTTGGGCAAAGAATATTTTATTTTTTCAGGACAGTAGGAAGCAAGATGGATTATCAGATAATCTCTCTATATTAGATTTCTTCTTAACTATTTACCTGCATCAAATAAAATTTTTGAAGTTAATTTCAGGCTGAATAATTGTCAGGTTAAGAGCTGTATCTTGGAAGTCTTTATTTATATCTAATTTTCCCCCTTGAATGAGTCTTGCCAGAGCTCTATTTTATTAATTTTATTCAAAGAAGTAGCTTTGGGTTTCATTAATCTCCATATATTTCTATTTCCTTGATTTCTGCCTTTATTTTCACTATTTCTTCCTCGGGTTTGCTATTTTGCTACTAGTTCAGTTTCATGTGGTGAACCCTTAGCTTGTTTATTTTCATTTCTCCTTATTTTTTGATAAATATATTTAAGGCATAAATTTTCCTCTAAAAGTTGCTTTAGTTCTGTTCCTTAAATATTTTTGACATGCACTGTTTTCAATGTGATAAATTCTAAATATTGGACATCTTTTATTGGATTCATTCTAATGTATTTGGAATTTAATGATGTTGTTCTACATGTATCTTCTTAAAAAATTTATTTTCATGCTATTTGTTGCTGATATGTAAAAATGTTATTGATTTTTACTTATTGGCTTTGTGTTTAGCAACACTTCTGTGTCGAGTCTTTAGTTTTAATACTTCATGTGTAGCTTATTTTTCACATGTAAAATCATATCATCTGAAAATACTGACATCTTTATTTTTTTAATCATTATCATTCTTACTGCTTTTTTTAAACGAACACTTCTGATACAATGTTGTTGAATGATAATGAGCATGTTGGTTTATTCTTAATATCAAAGAAAAAGTTTCAACATTTTACCATCAAATAGAGGAAGTAAGGACCACCTTACTGAAAAGAGAGGAGTAAAGACCTCTTTGTTTTGCCCATGAGAGGAATTGGGGAAGGGCGTGGCTTGGCTTGGCAGTTCATCTCTGACCCACGTGGTTTCAGTGGATGCTGTTGGGACAGGAGGATTTACTTCCAAGCTTATTATTACATCCACATGTCTGGAGCCCTTGGCTTCTCCTTCTCCCCATGATGCTTCATATTTCTGGGAGTATGCACATAGCGGCCTCAAAACAATGGAATTTTGTAAATGTCTTCTGGCTTTCCCTAGAACAAGGATTCCTTTTTCAAATCTAAAATTCTATTCTATGAGTTTGAGCCCAGCCGGTATGGCTCAGTGGTTGAGCGTCAACCTATGAACCCTATGAACCAGGAGGTCACGGTTCGATTTCTGGTCAGGACGCATGCCCCGTTTGTGGGCTCGATCTCCAGTGTCGGGTGTGCAGGCAGCAGCCAATCCATGATTCTCTCTCATCATTGATGTTTCTATCTCTCCCCCTCTCCCTTCCTCTCTGAGATCAATTAAAATATACTTAAAAAAATAAAATTCTATGAGTTTGGATCCATGAGCTCATATAAATTACAATCAAACATATCTGTTTAACTAAAAAACAATTTCCAATATAAAATTTTAACACAACCAAATTTCAGTAATATACAGTAAAGAAATAAAACCAGATGATTCCTTATTTTGATGACAGACTTTTACTTTTGGGGTTAGATGATGTTATCTAGGACAGTGGGAGGGTGGCAGGTGCATGTGTAGTTTAATGGGAGGAGGTGGGCGTAACACAGCGTGTGTGTAGGTGAGGTGTGAGTGGGAAAGCGAGTGTGACATGAAGAGAGTGGGTTGGCCACAGGAAGCTGCGCCGACCACAGGAAGCTGGC
>NW_005365155.1:730773-746226 GCF_000412655.1 Myotis brandtii | reverse complement strand
TTTGGCTTTACTTAATTTAAAGGCAAGAATAAAATAATCTGAAGACAAATGGAAAGTCTCACACTCAAAGTCTATAAAGGGATGGAAACAGAAAATAAGCACACGTGTTCAGGAAAAAGTGAGCTGAAGGGGCTGGCCAGTTACAATCCACTCTTACTTTTGCATTCTCAGAAGTTGATACAGCACGAGAATCTAATTAAAATACAAAAAAAAAGACAGTAAACTTCCTTTAGAAATAAACACGAAACATTCTTTTGTAAAGCTTAGATTTCTGGATTTATAATGCCAATTGTTTTAAAAAACGCTATATTGAAATAAAAAGAATGTTAACTTAGGGAGTCAGAATGATGTTTCAGTCTTTGGTGTCAAGCCACATAGTGTACTTACAGGCTTGTCCACTAGGTGTCTCTTTGCTTACATGTTAGGAGGCCAGCGAGAGCTCATCTCTTGCTGAAGGCCATAGTTTACTACATGGATTGTGTCAACAAATGTCTCAATTTTGGGGCTATTTAAGAATGGCTTTAATTTAATAGTTCCCCTTAAAGAATAAGGAGATGTGCCCTGGCTACATCGCTCACTCTTGCTTTAGAAACTTTGAAGACATTAACCCAGAATTGTCAGCAGATGCAAAAATGCAGGTACTTGTTGGCAGGCTGAAATGGATAGAAGCCTCAGATTCAATAGCCTGCCCACTTAGGATTCCGACCAGCAAGTCAGCCCCACATTATTTATGAATGAATGGAGCCTTGGCAAGGATGCTTAATTCCAAAGCAAACTGCTTTTGGCTCTCTAGTGTCCCTCTCCAGGAGCTTATGTCTGTCTTGCTGATCAGACCCTTCAAAATACCCAGTGGCCATTGATCTGTGGTCCTACACGTAGCCCTTTGGGTTCAAGATATCAATTACTGTGAGTCACATAAGGCCTCTCTGAAGTGTCCCAATTTGGTAAGTAGTTTACCCACTCTAACTTGTCTTAAAGTAGAGGCAGGGTTAACATATAAGTCGACAGATATTTATTAGGTGCCTATTGTATGCCTGGCCTGGAGTGTCTACACGAATTACTGGACTCATTCACTCTGTAAGAATGTGATAGAGTTTATTTTCTGCAGAAAAATTAAGCACTCTGCTAAGGAGAAGTTGAAAAGGCAAAGATTATTATAAGACAGTGATTTTCGACATTTTTCATCTCATGGTACACCAAAATTAATTACTAAAATTCTGCGGCACGCCAAAAAATGTATGTTTTGCTACTCTGACAAAAAATAGGTATAATTTTGATTCATTCACACTGGATGACTATTGTGTTGGCTGCTGTCATTTTTTAAATTTTTTTTATTTGGCAACCTAAGGGAAATGAGGTCAGAGTCCCTGACTAAACACTCAGGTATTTCTCCTTTTAAAAATTATTGTGGCACACCAGTTGAAAATCGCTGGTGTGGGAGACAGCTCTGCGAATGTCCAAAGGGGCCCTGGGCTTGGAGTTTGAAAACCTGAATTTAAATTCTGACTTTGTCACTTGCGAGCTCTGTAAAGTAGTTACTCTACCTGCTGTGTCTGTTAGCCTCTTCAGTTGTAAGAGTACAGCTAATGTTACTTTATGGAGTTGATGTGAGGGTGGAAAACAGTTTGCAATAATCCTGCCGAAATATCATCATAAGAGCCTCCAGGAGAAGCCACTCCATGATTGGTAAAAGCACCCTTTTTCCATTACTAGGCACAGCACTTCAGTTCCTTGTGGTCTCTCCCTCTCCTGTCTGAATGGCCTTGGGCATTACTTTTGCAAAAGCATAAGCCCCATTAAAGTGATATTTCCCAATGAAAGAGCTCACCAGGCAAAAGAGGAATCTTAGCTCCAACTCCACAGCAGCAGGTCAGCTTTTATAGTAGTTTCCTTCTCCTGGCTTCCTTCCCGCCAGCAGTGGTCCTGGGGCAGAGGCCACTTCTGCACAGCGTGCACCTATTCACCTTGATGTAAAAAGCGTGTTCAGTTGGAGGTTGTTTGTCAAAGCTGCATTAAAGGGACTGGCGCCTCAGAGCAGTGCACACAGCAGTCCAGTTTTCATAGGAAGAAAAATATACTATCTTCCTTAGAGGGAACATGTCATCATTTTTCACTTAGAGAAATTTAGAGTTGCAAATTACAGGGAGGTAAGGGCCATCTAAATTTGCCATTCTTGTCTGGCCCAGTTTAGTCTACTGTACCTGCTCTCACCCCATAGGCTGGGCCGAAGAGAACATAGAAATCAGGTGTTGTTATGTGGGGGCTGCCATTGTAGGCAGACAGGGTGTGCTTGCGGAACAGACTGTGCTGGACCTAACCATTGACATGTTGCCTACCAATGCTCCCTGTGACCTCATCACTGGCCTGGTGGTCCTTTCTCTACACGCTGTAGCTTCTTGGGGCGAGCACTAACCAGGATCTGACCACAAATCCCTTAAAGGGGACCTAAGCATGAAGCTAATTTAGACCTTAGAGCGGTGATGGCGAACCTTTTGAGCTCGGCGTATCAGCATTTTGAAAAACCCTAACTTAACTCTGGTGCCGTGTCACATATAGAAATTTTTTGATATTTGCAACCATAGTAAAACAAAGATTTGTATTTTTGATATTTATTTTCTATATTTAAATGCCATTTAACAAAGAAAAATCAACCAAAAAAATGAGTTCGCGTGGGTTTGCCATCACTGCCTTAGAGTGACAGGCTCCTTTCTGCAGTCCCTGGGGTTTCTGTCACTGGCCTAGGTGAGGAGGCAGGCACCTTGCACTGATGCCCAAGGTTGCTGCTAAGGGGTGTGTGTGTGTGTGTGTGTGTGGCATGTGCAAGTATGTTTTGCTTGGCCCCTGCCTACTGGTATATAAATAATTTGAATACTCAGAAGTCAGAGTGTTAGACTGATTCTGGAGGGCTGGTGGGAGCAATCAGGGGGTTGGCATCTCATGACTGACAATCACGAGAACAGAAAGCAATATGCAGATCATGTATCTTATTAACCAATGACACCCAATACATTTAATAAAAAATAAATATTTTTTAAAAAGAGAACAGGATCAATCCCATAGAGCTGAGGCCCAGTGCTCTTCAGATAGCCGGTCGACTCCACACTCTGGTGAGAAGTGCCTCAGTTGGGAGCAATGGGCACAGGGCACACATGGGTGGCACCGGCTGTGGCCTCAGAGCAGATCAGCAGGGCTCCGCTTGCCCCAGTGTAAGGGCATGCTGTGGGCGCAGACCATAATCTCTGAAGTTTTGGGTTTGGGATGGCAGCGGAAGGGCAGGGGACCCCTCCAGTCCAGACAGGCAGGGAGCATCCTGCCTCCCAAGGTGCCTGGCCAACAGCTACTTGTTATTTGGTGCAGGTTGTCCCAGGAAAAAGAAGCAGATTGTTTGAGATCTCTTGCACTTGCCACTGACTTGTTACTACGGTAAAAAGCTCCTTTCTGAGCAGAGATTGACATTGGCTGAAAGAAGGCTTGTCCCCCTTTGACTCGTGGAGTTTTATGTCTAAGCCTTAATTGTCAGGACTGACAGCTTATGTGGGAATGCATGAAAAAAATGTAAGGAAGAAGCCTGCCAATCTCCTCAGATGGCGCATCACAGTATTTAGTGGTGCTAAAAATAATTGTAACCATCATTGTTTCTGTTGAAAAAAGGCTATGGGTTGGACCTGGAGAGCATATGCTAAGTGAAACAAGCCAGTCAGAAGAAGACAAGTACCATATTATTTCACTTATATGTGGAATCTAATGAACAAAATAAACTGACAAGCAAAATAGAAACAGACTCAGATACAGAAAACAGACTGACAGCTGTCAGAGGGGAGGGAAGTTGGTGACTGGGTGAATAAGGTGAGGGGATTAAGCAAAGAAAAAAAAACTAGACCCAGACAACAGTGCGGTGATTACCAGAGGGAAAGAGGGGTGGGGAGAGGTAGAAGACAGTAAAGGGCCGATAAATGGTGATGGGAGGACTTGGGGTGCTGAACACACAATAGACAGAAAATGTGTTATAGAATTGTACACCTAAAACCTATATAATTTTATTAACCAATGTCACCCCAATAAATTCAATTTTTTAAAAAACTGTGGCTCATAAAGCCATCTGTCAGTTCATCCTCAAAGTGGAGAGACAGCAGCAAAGCAATGCAGCAAAACAAGTGGAAAGTTAACAAAGAGAGAAAATAAATTTAAAAGAATGACAGTATTTTAAAGCATGTGGAATCAGAGCGACAATGGGCTTACATTTTTAAATAATTTAAATAGAGCCACTTTTTTTTTTACTTTCATAAACTTCCTGGATAAAGCAACAACCCCAGACTCCCCCCACCCCATACATCACTGCCCATGCTCACTGGGAGGTCGCCTTGCATTTTGCTTTCATCTCTCCTGTTCTGCCTTGACAAGAGAAAGCTCCTGCTAATTGGCAAAGCTAATGGATTATTTCACGTCCTTTGCTTATCCAGATGAGCAAAGACGAATCTTCTCTCCTGCTTCCCAGGGCATTGCTCTGATGGACTACCATGTCCCAGCCCATGCCTGCTTATCGATGGTTCTCATTGCTAGTTAGCGTGCACCTTGTTGCCACATATATTACAAGCTTTTTGATGACTGAGACTTTAGCCTCAAGAACAAGCAACACTTTCTGTTTCCTCTTTAGCTCTAGTTTCTGGATTAAGAATAATTCACATTGTTTGCCTGTGTTCGTGCACTTCCTATAAATCCATTTGGTGCTCTAAGAATGTCTTATCAGCCCTGGCCAGTGTTGCTCAATGATTAGAATGTCAGCCTGCTCACGAAAGGGTCGTGGATTTAATTCCAGATCAAGGGCACATACCTGGGTTGCAGGTTCCACCCCCAGCCCAGTCGGGGTGCATGTGGGAGGCAACCAACTGATGTGTGTTTCTCACATCAATGTCTCTCTCTCTCTCTCTCTCTCTCTCTCTCTCTCTCTCTCTTCTGTCTCTCTCCCGCTCCCTACCTCCTTTCCACTCTGTCTGAAAAGCAGTGGAAAAAAATATCCTTGGGTGAGGATTAACAAAAACAAAACAAAACAAAGTCTTGGGAAATGCTAGCATTATACTTTTAAAGGACAAATATGTTATGAATTACTCTGTGGTTTTTTTTTTAACATTTTAGTTCAGAGTTATGTTCTTTTCTATTAAAGCTCTGTAAAAAAAGAGAATAAACCTAGCCCACAGTCTATTTAAATGGGAAAAATGATCTATTTTACAATAAATTATCTTCTTTTAAAAAACCGTGAAAATGTTAGCCATCATGCTCATTTTCCTGAATCACTTTCGAAATTATAATGTCTATTGGGGAACAATCAAGGCAGCTACTTTTGGATTAGTTGACCCCATAACTCCCTTTAGTGAATTTTTTTTTTAGTTCTCAAACATTACTAATCTAGCAACCACCTTCTTTATCAATAGAGCATTTGTTGCATATCGATAGTCTTGGTTTATTTTCTCGTTTTCAAATTATATAGGACCAGAGTCCATATCTCTGACTTAGCTGACAGGAATCAACTTGCATTTTGTTTGCGCCTAAAACAGAATGGAATGCTTCTTCACATAGTCAGTTTGGGATGCGATAATAAAATACCATAAACAGTGACTGCTCAACGATAGACATGTATTTCTTGCCGTCTGGAGGCTGGAAGTAGGACATCCTGGTGCCAGTGCAGTCAGTTCTGGTGAGAGCCTTCTCCTGGGTTGCAGACTGCTGTCGGCTCAGTGTGTCTTCACCTGGAGAAGAGACTGTGCTAGCCTCTGCCCTCTTCTTCTGAGGGCACTAATCCCATTCAGGAGGGCTCCACCCTCATGACCTGATTCCCTCCCCAAAGCCCAACCTCCAAATACTATCACATTGGGGATTTGACTTCAACATATGAATTTTTGGGGGGTGAGGAGGAGACACAAATATTTAGTCCTTAACAACCAATATATATGAAGGAAAATCTTTCTTGTTTTTTGAAATTAACTTCATAATTCATTTTTTTAAACTAAAATTTTAATTTTTGTTAATTCTTACTTGAGGATATTTTTTTTCCCTTTGCTTTTTAACAAGAGTGGGAAGGAGCGGGGAAGAGGAGAAAGAGAGAGAAGCATGAATGTAAAAGAGACACATCTATTGGTTGCCTCCTGCATGTGCCCGGACTGGGGCCTGGGATTGAAAATGCAACCCAGGTGCTTGCCCTTGAGGGAAAATCAAACTTGAGACCCTTTGGTGTGCAGGCTGACACTCTAACCACTGATCCATACCAGCCAGGGCTATAATTCCCTTGATGATGAAATGGGTTTTCCATTTTTTCAGTTACAGAGTTTATCAGAATCCATTTTATTTTAGTCCTTAACAACCAATATATATGAAGGAAAATCTTTCTTGTTTTTTGAAATTAACTTCATAATTCATTTTTTTAAACTAAAATTTTAATTTTTGTTAATTCTTACTCGAGGATATTTTTTTCCCTTTGCTTTTTAACAAGAGTGGGAAGGAGCGGGGAAGAGGAGAAAGAGAGAGAAGCATGAATGTAAAAGAGACACATCTATTGGTTGCCTCCTGCATGTGCCCGGACTGGGGCCTGGGATTGAAAATGCAACCCAGGTGCTTGCCCTTGAGGGGAAATCAAACCTGAGACCCTTTGGTGTGCAGGCTGACACTATAACCACTGATCCATACCAGCCAGGGCTATAATTCCCTTGATGATGAAATGGGTTTTCCATTTTTTCAGTTACAGAGTTTATCAGAATCCATTTTATTTTATAGCACGACTTTTAAAAAAATTAATGACCTCGTTGTTTTGGCGAAGTCTCATGTTGTGGTATGTTAAATTGTCCTTTACAGAGGTAGCTGTCTCGAATAGGACAGAGAAAGCTATTCTCTTAAATTCTTAAACAAGGCATCAGAAATGTTTCTGGGGGAGTAGTTAGGGAGTTAAATCAACCTTGAAGTGCGGGAGCTATTTTATTTGATGAAACTTGTTATCACACTAGCTCAAACCCTTTAGTTGTGTGCTAATTCCATTAGGAAAAACAGTTTTCTATAACAAAGCTATTACTAAGTAATTGCTCCCATTGAAGGTAATTGCTACCACATACGGAGCTTGCATTGTGCCCTACATGTTTCCCATATGATATTTCATTTAATTCTCACAAAAAACCCTAGGACTTGGTTATTATTATTTCTGTTTAACAGATGAGGCAGCTGCTGTTCAGAGAAATTAAGTAATTTTCATAAGTTTCCATATTTAACAAGTGGCAGAGTGAAATCTGTTTGACAGCTCTGTGTGTACAGCAGTTTTAAAATATTATTTTTGGTTGTGTAGCCATAAAATAATTTGGAAACTCTATGTGCCCATTTATACTTTAAATTGTCATTTAGAGTTTTTGTCATATGTTTAAATAATTGGGAGAGATATAATTTCTGGCATGTTATAAATCTTGATAGTAATAAAGTTTAGATTTCTTTTTAAATATAACCTATGTAATAAAAACATCACAAAGATTTGGTATGTCCTATTACTTTTTTAAAAAAAGTTATACTATGGTGGGGAGTCAGAGGTTAAACAATCAATTGCAAAATTAATAATTGAATACAATTATGAGAACGTCTATGAATAAAGATAAGGGGCTAAGAGCGCATCTAAAAGGGAGCGATGCCCATAGGATCAGGGAACACTTTCTTGACTAAATGACATTTGGCCTGAGGGCTGAAAGTGCAGATGGTGTCAGCCTTCTTGGGAGAGGGCTATTGAAGGAGAGCACGCACAAAGGTTCTGAGATTGGTAAAAACAGGTTTAAGGAATTTTTTTTAAAAAGCCAGTAAGTCAGGGAAATGGAAAGAAAGACATGGAAATGATCCAAGATGGGGCTGGAGAGGAGACAGAAGCCAGGTAGGACAAAGCCTTCCTTGTAGGAGATTTTCCTGGTTTTGTTCTTTATCTCAAGACTCAATGGCCATTGTAGAGATTTAAAGACAGAGATGAATAGTCATGTGCATTGAGAAAACATCATTCTGGGCAAGAGAGAAAGCTGGGACTCAGGATGTTCATGGAGTGGCCCAAGCGGGAGGTGCTGGTGCCTTGGACTAGGGTGGTAGCAATGGATATAGACAGGGTGGACACACTTAAGAGGTAGTTAGGAGGTAAAAAGATACAATATGTACAAGAGAAATATTACTCAAGATCCAACAGAAGCTTAATATCAATGACCAAAGCTGTGTAATGTCAACAAATCCCAATGCTTAGAGGAAGAATTAAAGATAATTTATTTCTTTTTCTTTCATCTCCTCCTATGAGTTTTCTCTTTGGAATTTTACAAATAAATGTTTTATCCAGGTTTATGTAATATGAGTATGGCATTTTTGACATTAAAAAAGGGGTATTCATTCTTCAAAAGTTGGGAACCACTTGTATAAGAAATCAGATCACAGGGACTGTGGATCCGTATTTGTGGTGCCACTAGGAAGAACCTGAAAAGCTTTCTGCTTTGGGGAAAGTTTCAGTGGCTTGTGGATGTTTAACAGGTTTCTTGCTTGTCAAAATCTGAAAATAAGACATCTTTTTTCTTTTTGTTTTCACCTGCTTTTCTTGAAACCACAGAATGTCTTGTTCTTCAGGTAATCCACTACAAAGTGTAATACATCAAAAGTGGCTCATCTCCATATGAAAGCTGGGACTTCAGAGTCAGGGGAGGAGTTGTATTTTCGAAATTGTTTAGTTAATATCACCAGAATAACAGTAATGGATCCAATAGTTCCACATCTTACATTGCGTTGTTCATCATGAAGAGGAAAACAATTTTTTTACTTTCCAAAGATATATGTTTATAAATAATACAATAATAAGGACACAAATAATGCAAGACTTGAAAGAGTACTGACAAATGTGCAGATGAAATTCTGACTTATTTTATAAACTCACTTTTAAACAGTTGGTTTATTAAGTTGTGCTTAAAAGGCCATTTAATGAGTTGCTTTTATTGTGAAATTTGTCAATTGAAATAGAAATGCCTACCACCCCTGCCCCCACGTTTTTATGGGCATTTCAACCTCCATTTATCTGAAATCTCTCTTCTCTTCTAGCTTTTGTTTCTGCCAATTTGGAATCATACATGGCTTCAGATGGCAATCTTCTCGTAAGTACCCTTTGGAACGCCCTGGGTTTTAGATATTAGTCATTAGTTTGGTGAATGAATAAAAACCTAGACAAATGGATTTTAAGGTTGGCTAGGTAGTTATTATCCTCCACATCATTAGCCACAATGGAATTGAATGATCCTTTGTTGGGTTTCAAGGTTTTCTTATGATCACCAAGCATTTGGTTAAAACTCCTACCTATTTCCGACACATAACCAGGATTTTAATGTACTGTACATGAATTGTTTCTGGTTTAAGTTAACTATGGTACCAGGGCAACCTCTATAGGAACAAATTCTGTTAATTATTACACTGAAATTGTAGGTTTCTTTAAAAATAAGTTCATAGCCATAAATTTACCTAAATTAGGTAAGTCAACTGAGCAAGTGTATTATTTCTAATAGGTGAGAAGACGTAGGCAGGGAAAATTGAGACGCTGGTATAAGCAGTACAGTGTTTCTCATAGAAGGGGATTCAGGGTGGTGTGGGGTTGTATGTGTGCAACTTCTAGCAAATCTATGACCTCATGAGCGATCCGTAGGTTCGAGGTTTTGGAGCAGAGCCAAAAGCAGAATCAGAAGTAGGGTGTTGAGAGAAGGCAGGATAGACTTCCTGCCGAATAGGGAACATGGACAATGGTTTCCTGCTGCAAATTAGAGAGTGGATGTCAAGGAAGGTTGTGGTAATAGTGATGGGGAAATTGAATCAGACAGCTCCTGGAAGGAACACCTTACTGAAAAGCAGGGCAGAAGATAAACGATCTGCTTACTTTAACAATTTCATATGCCAGAAATAGAGAAGGCAACTTTAATTCTGATGCTAATTTTAAATGAAGAAAAATAGCTTGCTAGTGATAAAAAATGGTGGAAACTTTGGGAGAAACAGGACTGCCAAAAACTAAAAGATGAAAACATGAATTATAGTCAGTTCTGTACCCTAGGAAACGAACCATCTAAAACTTGCAGAAAAGGAAGTATGATCCATGGGATACAAATGGGTGGGTGTTGTTTGATAATAGAAATGTGAAGATAATCTCAGTGAATATAGAAAAGAACAGCTCAGAGGATAAATGTGGAAGCAATGGGAGGCTTCTGCTAAAATTAGATATAAAAACATATGCACAGGATGTTAAAGGAGGCTCCTACGGTCAAGGGCAAAAGCAAATAGATATCACATATCTGTAAAAATACAGCCAGGAAGACTGAAGTTCAGAGTGCCCAAAGTTTATAAAAATGTTTAAAAAGAAAAAATCTATAGCCCATGGACACAGACGATAGGTGGGGAAGGCCTGGGGTGGGGGATAGGGCCGGGCTAGAAGAGGTCAATGGGGGAATAAAGGGGACATATGTCATACTTTAAATAATAAAGATATTTTTAAAAAGAAAAAATCCATATGATTATAAGCACATGTGTATGTGTTACATGGAAAAATATGAAAAGGGAGAATTAGGACTGTTGGATCCTTGAGAAAGATAATGTAGTGTTGCATGCTCACATTGCTTCTCCTTTTCCATTGCTTCTTCTTCTCCTTGAAGAAGAACTAGAAATTAAGACAAGAGAACACCTAAGCACTTCAAATTAATGAATTCATTCACTCAATTGTCCATTGAGACATTCTTTTAATGTTCACTGATGACCCCTCCTGACTATCAGGTTTCAGCCACTGTACTAGGTAGGAGAGGAGATTGAATTGTGACTTAAAACAAGTTGAAATATCTACATCTTTAAAAAAAAAGCATAATGCTGGGTATGGGAACAAAGACTGCAGATGTGATTACCTAAGGACTAACGTATCATCCATATTATTCTCAATCTAGAGCTGTTACCACGGTAATATGTAACCTGCTGGACACCAGTGGATTCTGTTTTTATTGGTGGGAACTCTGGCTATTTCTGGGTCATTCTCATTTCATGAGCCAACCTCTACTCCTAGATTCAATCAGCTCAGCTCTCCCGTGTGTATATTTACCTGTTATTTTGGTCTTCCCGCCGATGTGTCTGGGCGGTACTGCTTAACGTCTCTCTTAAGCATTTCTTCCAGCTGCTTTTCAGTGATTACCCTACTTTATCTTTCCATTCAGAAAATTAGTTCCATTTTCTGCTGTCATTTGTTCCCCAAATAAAATGTAGCTCAGGAGACCTATTTTTATGCTAGGTAGTTTCGGTAGGCTTGACACATTTGACCTAATCACATCTTGGATTTCACTTCATTTCCACTAAACTAACATTTATTGAGCTGTATGTGTGGAGTGTTGCTTGGTGCTGGGGTATGAAGATGAGGAGCTTATCACTAGTGGGGGAAGGGCAATACTTTTAGGGCAATTTTGTTGATTCTGACCTGAGAGTTATCATGGAGGTTGGCATGGTACATGGTGTTAATAAAATTGCTCAAGACACTAGATGCGGAGCATTTGAAATTTCATTATGCGTGTGGTAGAATACCATTGTTCTTTTTTTGTTAAGCTGAGTTTGCTATTTGATAGTATTCTTTTCTGTCCTCTGAAGGGAAACAGCAGAATTTTCAAAGCTAAAACTTCACATAGAATCAAAGATATTAACTCACCAACTTCTGTTGGTTTTACCTCCTAAATATTTCTCCACCTTCATAGGCACAAACCTGTCCTTCCCTCTGCCTATCGGTTTCTTTGCCTCTACACCTGCCCCCCTCCAATTTCCTTGCCATACAACAGCCAGAGTGAATTTTCCTAACTGCAAACCTGATCATGCCACTCACCTGCAGACATCTGTTCCATGGCTTCCCATTGGCTTTTGGGTAAACTTTATACTTTCGAACGTAACTTAAAAGGACCCTGCATGATGCAACTTTGCTACTCTGAACCCGGTTACCCCCCCACACACACTCTGTGGTTGATGTCTACTGGGTCGGACCTGCATGCTATCTTAGACCCTCTATGCACAGGTCTTTATCTTTCAGATCTTTGTTTTTATCAACTCATGGGGTGCCTTTCCTGGCTCCCCAGTTCTGGGTAAATGCTACAATGAGCTATATCCTAGCCCTTCTGTGCAGACCTTATTATCCCTGTCTGCTTCTGTCTTCTGTGTTGATTTGGGAGCTTGCTTGGCGTTGAATCTCTAACCCTTGACACAGTAATTTGGCAGTAATTGCTAATTTTGGTAGTTGAATAAACAAAACCATAATTTACCAAATTGTGGCCTGAAAAAAGAATTAACTGAATCACCTTTAGAAACATCATAGCTTGTTGGGAAAACTTCAACATGATTAGCTTTGGCACAGTCTCTAAACATCTCTAAAAATCCATTTGCGCAGTTCTTGATATTTCTAAGGCTTTCTGTACATCACACTGTGGTGATAACAAAGTATTATACACTAATTCAGTATTGCTAGTTTTCTTTTATGATTCATTACTCACGTAGATAAACAAAGAGGCAAACAAATAAAGGGAAATAAATAACAACCAGCATATATGAATCTTCAAAGCTTCATTAAGAAAGTTCTCTGGTCTCCGATTTTAGCAACAGTATCTCAGCTAAGAAAGGCAAACAGCCTTAGTTAAAGATGACAGGCTCCAAGGGGGCTGTGGCACATTATCTCCTTTACTGTTGTACATCATTCTTTCCCCTCAAGCGCCTGAGATTTCTCACTTTCACGATGGCTCTCGTGGGGAAGAAATGTCAGGATGATCTTACATCAAAACTTTATGACAGTGTTTGCTCAAGAATTCTTTTCAATAAAATTCCTTCATTAAATATCGCCTGAAAAGAAAATGTCAAGTGAAAATGTTTTCCTGAAACAAAAGGCCCTGCATGTCAATCGTGGTGACTTTGCTGGGTTTTCACGCTCAGGGGGGGCCAGCTCTCTGACTGCCAGTGGACTTGTACTTCTAGCCCTGTGGTTGGGTTACCTGCTGGTGCCTGGCCTGCCATCTCTGGCATGATCACTACCTAACAGCAAACTGGTACTTGTCGTGTTTGCCTCACAAGAAAGTCCTGCTTCATTGCTCACAGAACATTACTCGTTGCCCGGTCTTTATGTGTCCCGTGGGCTGTGAACAGGTCAGATAGGATTCCAGCCACCATGGGCACCTGCTCTTCCCCTTGCTCCATCTCCATGCCTGCGGCGTGTGTCTCAGGGATGTGATGACATTCAGAGATGAAGTGGGGAATATATATGTTCACTTCGTTTAATCAACTAAAAGCAGCTGAAATTGTGGCAGCCTGTTTTTTGAGGCTACCTCGACAAAAGTCCGTGCGGAACCGGCTGAGCCAATGCTGCTGTGATAAGCCAGCCACATGGCGCACAGTCAGGTCAGTTAGCGTATGTGCTGTTAGATATGAAGTAGGACTTCAAGTGAGACGTGCATGGCAGCCGTCTGGGTAGGGGCTTGTTAGCTATCCCTGCAAAGGCTCCTGTCCCTCCTCCCAGTCCCCCTTCTCCAGCCCATGCATTTCTATTTTTGGGTTCCAGATTCTTAGTAGTTGGAGGATATGGTTAAAACAGGATGCTGGAGAAAGCTGCTGTGGTTTTTGAGGAAATCGTATTTTAGATCGAAGTAGAGATTTGTTCAGTACAAGTCCATTTCACCTTCAAGGAAATACCAAGGTTCGACTCTCCAGGTGGGTTCAAAGTTAGTGTCAGTCAACCCCAGGAGTTTTTCTCTAGTATGTGCTGCTTTGGGGGTGAGAAAGCTGTTGGACCAACTTTTATGTTGCTTAACTCTACTGACATTATTTATGAGTGAAGGCATGTCTCAGCTCTGAATAATCAAGCAGTAGATGGCTTTTCAGATTTGTTAAATCTCCACCCATGCAGGCACCACTATTAAGGCATCACATAAAGTAAAAATGGATGTGAGACACAGTTAATCCTTTGGGAAATATTCACCGAGTGACCCCCATGTGTCAGGCATTGGGTTAGGTGCTAGATTTGGAAGTAATGACAAGTTCCAGACCATCAATTCTCTCTTGAAGTCTTGATCAGTCATTGAATATAAACAGTTATCGTCATTAAACTACAGAGTTGAAAAGAGATTTGATAAACTTTAAGATGCAACAGGATGGAGTAAATGTGTGAGATAGGGGAAAGGGACTATCTGAGATCATACACAGGTTCTGGGTTGGACCATTGGGTGGATAATGTTACTACTATGTATGTGCCACACAGATATAAAAACAAATAAATTATAATATCTATTTCAGAGACATCAACAAAGCACTGTGGGGGTACAGACATCAGAAGCAGAGTAACACAGAGTTACGCAATAGGGCTAGGAGTCCGACTGGCTCAGGCCCATTCTTGGCTCTGCTGCTAGTTATGTGTGATTGGAGGGGAAGTTACTTAACCACACCAAGATGGAGTTCCTCATTTTTGAAAAGAAAGATAAAAATGGTACCTACTATGAAAATCGTTGGGAGATAATATGTCAATTATTATAATAAACAACATTGAATGATTATAAGATTAATATAAGAGCTAATTGCCTTCTAAAGTCCAAGAAAGCTTCCTGGTGGAGGTGGCATCTGGCCTGGGTCTAACAGGATGACTAAGCATTAACCAGATGCAAAATAGGGAAATGGGGGAAAGGAATAAAATATTTGAAAGTATGAAGTTACTAAAGTGACTGACATTTCTACAGAATAGAAAAAAGTTGAAGGTACCAGGAAAGGAAATGAACAGATATCTTGGAGGCATAGTGAGGCTGCTGTGGGCAGGGATTATGATTGCAAGATGGAACCTTATAAACGAAATGACTGGCTTCCATTCAGTAATGGTCCTGTGAGTTCCCATTTTCACACTCCACTCTGTTGCAAACATAGAGCAATGACAGGCAAAAGGAGACAGGAAATCAAAAAAGCACAATTAGGCTCGACAATGTGGTAATCATCTCTGTGAATAAGAAATGAATCGAGCATGACCGAAGCTATGGGTCTGATGAATGCCTCCACCGGAGGCAGGAAGTAGTTTACCTCCTGCCCAAGGCAAGGGGGTAAAAAATGCTCCACTCATGTGAGGAGAGCTACTTCTTGATGACAATGGTAGGTGGGGGCTCCCCCACTTGTGAAAGGGCTAAAGATTAAAACAGTTATCAAACCATGGCTTAGGCAGTGATGGCGAACCTATGACATGTGTGTCAGAGGTGACACGCGAACTCATTTTTTTGGTTGATTTTTCTTTGTTAAATGGCATTTAAATATATAAAATAAATATCAAAAATATAAGTCTTTGTTTTACTATGGTTGCAAATATCAAAAAATTTCTATATGTGACACGGCACCAGAGTTAAGTTAGGGTTTTCCAAAATGCTGACATGCCGAGCTCAAAAGGTTCACCATCACTGT
>NW_005365155.1:721784-730697 GCF_000412655.1 Myotis brandtii | reverse complement strand
GAAATGAATAAAACTAAAACAAAAAAAACAAAAAAAAAGACCGTACCCTTTTATGTAATGATGTTTACTTTGAATTTATATTAGTTCACACAAACACTCCATCCATGCTTTTGTTCCGGCTCTCCAGTCCAGTTTAAGAACCCATTGTGGCCCTCGAGTCAAAAAGTTTGCCCACCCCTGACCTAGACATCAGCTAGATCTAGGACTGGGTATGCAAGATTCTCCATGATAGCCTCAGGACACCATTGTAGGACAGGTAACACACCAAGTGGAAGTAAATTCCAAACTGGTACAGAGGGAGCCAGGGAGGAGAATTCACAATTCTGCAACTGTAAATTCTAAAACTTTTACAAAATGTTAAGACAGAATAAAAAATTAAAAATTTGAAGATAACTTTATTTAATGTGAAATCAGTTTTTTAAAGCCTGAATGTTAAGATTGTTGACAGAGAGTCTTCCAAACTATGTTTCTTTCTTTAATTCCCACTCATTCCCAACCCACTGGAATTGGTCTCCTAGCCCAACTGAACAATGAAGCTGTTTTTGCCAAGATCTCTAATGAACTTTTCCTTTCTCTTTTATTCTGGCAGCATTTGGTGGTTTGGACTCACCTTTCTCTTGAGTCTCTCCCTGGCTCCCATGATAATCCCTCTCTGGATTTTCTTGGTTTTTTAGTGGCTGTTCTTGCTCAGTCTCCTTGAAGTCACCTCTTCTACTGCTTTTGTGCAATGTGTTGATCTGCCTTTGGATTCCGACTTCTGTCCTTTGTTCTTCTACGCATCCAAACTCAAGACTTCTACTCTCTGTATACTGATGATTCCCAATATTATATCTTTATTCCAGATTTTCTCCAAATTCCTTGACCCTTAAATACTATACATACTATTTCCACTTGTGTGCTGCATGTGTACACCAAACTCAATATGCTTACTACTAAACAAATATATATACTTAAAACTATGCTCTCTATAGTGCTGTCATTTATTCAAATGTTTGAGCTAGAAACTCCAAGATTTTCCCTGACACTTTTGCTCTCCCTCACTGTCCATGTTCTAACTTCCTCCTCCCCCCTCCCCCCCTCTCCGTCCTCCTCCTCCTCCTCCACCTCCTCCTCCTCCTCCTCCTCCTCCTCCTCCTCCTCCTCCTCCTCCTCCTCACCTTCCTCTCCCTGTGCCCACTCCCTTCTTTTGCTCCTCTCCTCCGGATCTTTCTCTCCTGTCTCTTTCTTCTTCCCAGTCCTCCTTTCTTTATTTCTTCTATTTCTCTTCTATGTAGAAAGTGCCATTGCACTCAGCTTCCCCTTGAACTCTAGACTTGCTTCCCTGTCCTACTCCTTTATACCATACCAACAACACAAGCAAACATCTTATCAAACTACTACTTTTGTAAGTTTTATTCTCAAAATAAATATTTACATTTTGCCATTGACTTTTGTGACTTTGGGCAAAATACTAAAACTCCATTTGCTTCAATTTCCTTTCCTATAAAGTGGGAATAAAAAATAGCACCTAAGCCACAAATATGAGAATTCAGTCCCAGCATTTATGAAAAGAGTGAGATCAGTGTGTGCCATGTGGCAAAAATTATATGTGTATAAGCTTCATGTATATTTCTTAGCTGTCAGTGTTTTCTATTACTATTATGATTAGACTGTCTATTATCTCTCTCCATTTTCCACTAATAGAGATTTTATAAAATATTAATCTATTATGTAATATTTAAGGTAGGTAGTCTTCTGAAAAAATTAAGCAAGTTTTTCATGCATTTTCACAGGCAAAATTTTAATAATTAAAAGCTTTAAACTTCCCTTTAAAAATTCAGTTTAATTTTCTAGGAAGGAGTAAAGATGTTTGTGGGGAAAAGTGTTGGGGAGAAATATCCCTAACAGCTGTATCAATTGGTGTTGGCCTGGCCCTAAAATATATAGGAAATTTTGTGGCTTGGTTAAAGTATTGATAGTTTAAAATTGACAGCAATTGAGGCTTTACACCATGGAAATCAGGTAAATGTTACAAATCAGGGGCCATTTAGCAGCATATCACTGTATAATTTTGCTAAATACCAAGATCAGGTTAAAGTATTGATAGTTTAAAATTGACAGCAATTGACACCATGGAAATTAGGTAAATGTTACAAATCAGGGCCCATTTAGCAGCACTGTATAATTTTGCTAAATACCAAGATCCTTATGAAGTTTGACGTAATCATGAACTGTTTTACTGTTAATTTTAATATAGCATGAGGGTAAATTGTGCCTGCAAGATTTAACAATCTATCTATATCAGGGGTCCTCAAACTATGGCCCGCAGGCCACATGCAAATACAAATATTGTATTTGTTCCCGTTTTGTTTTTTTACTTCAAAATAAGATATGTGCAGTGTGCATAGGAATTTGTTCATAGTTTTTTTTTTAAACTATAGTCTGGCCCTCCAACGGTCTGAGGGACAGTGAACTGGCCCCGTTTAAAAAGTTTGAGGACCCCTGATCTATATAATAGAGGAATATGCAAATTTGCTGGGATGCCATAACATCACAACCAAACAGCAGGGACCTATGGCTGCATGGCGCCTGGCCAAGGCAAGGGACCTCAGGCCGCACCCCTGCCCTGTGGGGCTTGACAGGGGACCTCAGGCCACCCCCCTTGCCCCACGGGACATGATGGAGACCTCAGGCCTCACCCCCCACCCCGTCACCGGGCTGGGAGACCTCAGGCCATGCCCTCTGCCCAGCGGGGCTTGACAGGGACCTCAAGCCACACCCCTCGCCTGGCGGGGCTTGACGGGGGACCTCAGGCCATACCCCCTGCCCAGTGGGGCTTGACAGGGGACCTCAGGCTGTGCCCCCCTGCCCAGTGGGGCTTGACGGGGACCTCAGGCCGCACCCCTGAGGCCCACCCCCTACCCTGGCGCCAGGGCCGAGGGACCTGAGGTTGCAACCCCCCGCCCGGCAGGGCTTGACGGGTGTGGGGCCGGCTGGGTCTGGGTTTTGCACGATATCAAGGCATGCATAGGTGGACGGGGACTTGACTCTGGGTCCTGCAGTGCGCCCCAGACTCTGACAGGAGGGAGATTTTCATATACATTTTACTAATTTTCTTTCATCTCTGACACTTCTATTATAGAGAAAGGGCAAATAGCAATATTAAAATATTTCCTCTAATTAATTCCCTTTTAATGTGCATGAATTTCATGCACCAGGCCACTAGTTACTGTATATATTCATAGTCAATGTAATAATTATCCTGGGTGTTAACATCATTCAACATCAAAAGAGGTCCCTTTTTATATTTTGTACTGGTTTCTTTGTATGCTTGTGTTTTTGAGTGATTGGTGACCAAATGCTGTTTTTAACCATCTTAAAAAGTAAAAGTATTCTTTTATAATCAAAAGAAAAAATGTATTTAAAAGAAAAATTTACCCCCAACTTTAGAAGCAAGTGAGGGCAAATTCATAATTTAGAGTAATTTTTAAATTTTACCCATAACATTCCAATGGGAAGAAAATAATATGATAAAAATATCTTACTAGGCTCTGGATTATTGTTGTGAGAAAGAGTTATAATTCCCCTGTTGAAAAACTATCTCATAACATGCTCAACCGGTGTTCGCCTTTTTTTTTTTTTCACTCAGTGAAAAAACCACATGTAAGATCTTTTTTTTGAAACTGACTAGTTCGCCAGTTCCACTTCCTGTTGTGAGGAGTAAGATGTATCTTCAACTCACTAAAGTTCTCAAGATTGTTTTCATTCTCTGATGTCAACCAATATAGGTTTCAAATTCATATATATCAAGTGAAACTGAAACTCCCTGTAATTTGTTATTTCTATAATATGCAGTCTGTTTCTCGTTGGGAGAATGGTTTCAACAGTTAATGCAGATTGTGAAATAATTTACTTTAAGAGAAGTGCTCTTAAGGAGAGTTGACCCAGTGACTGAACTCCCCTTCCCCCCTTTAAAACAGTCTAAATAAAGTCCTTTCTTGATGTTGGTGATCACCCTGTTATAGGGATTGTCCTGCTTAGAGCTCCCACTTCTTATCCAGCCTAGGCACGGGAATCTAGTGCAGACCAAGGACTAGTCTTGGGCAAAATTGAGACAAAGACTACAGTTTGCTTTGGGGTTGTCTCTAGAATTAGCCTTAAGTCGTTCATAAGGGATGGGTGGAGGAGATTCACAGGTTCCCTTCACAGATCCTACAGCGGTCCTCTTGTGACTCTCTCTCTCTCTCTCTCTCTCTCTCTCTCTCTCTCATTCTTATTAAAGCTGCTCTTTTCCTGTGAGCTCTAGTAATGCAATTTCACCTTGTCAGTCTGGGGCCAGAACCCTCTAGGAACGTCTCTGTACAGCTAGCTCTTTTTCTCCCTGTTGCCTTGGTTCTTAGTTGGTCTTGAGTACTCCCCCTAGCCTCTTCTGGACCCACTGCTTTCAAATCACTCCCACTATCCAAATTTACTCCCCTGCCCTTCGTCCTGGCTCTTGGATAAGTGTTAGCTCTCCAAATAATGTACATATTTGGGCTGAAATATTTTGTGGATAGCTACTATTGGTTTTACTGATCTTAGAGAATTGCATATAAAAAAAGCCATTTGAGGGAATGGTTGGGATTTTAGACCAGGATGCAGGAGTGGAAGATATTTTGTGAAGTGGAGATGAGACTAGGACTTTGATATGATAACATGCCTAAAGCTTAGTCATGTGTCTTGACTGCAACATGTCCATTCTTGACTAAATTTAGGACAATTATTGCCTTTGTTATGTCCTTGTTTTTCCCCACAAGGATGATTAATTTCTTTGGGGATAAAATTTTATTCTAACACTTGTAAAACAAAAAGTCAGTTTGCGATTTTTCCAGAAAATATAATTTAAGCACTTTGACTTCATCATTGTTGCTGAAAGAAATACAAGTTTTACTTACCCTAAAAAGTTATTATGAAATTTCTGTTTATTAGACATGAAGTATTTGTTTATATCTATAGTCATGTAATGTTATGTTATGTATAATCGTATAAAATAATGATTTTTAGTTTTCAGAATATTTTCACATACAGTCTCATTAAATATTATGAGACCTTAGGATTGGAATTATGAGTATCTTGATTTTACAAATGAGGAAGTGGGTTCTGAGCGGTAAATGAATTTTTTTCTGGGTAACAGCTGCTAATTATGACAGTCATGAATTGATTTCAGGCTAAAATAATCCCATCCTAATTCTACTATATTATATTCCCTCTTTATGTGTCTAGTAGAACCATATACAAAAACTATTGGGTCCATAGTTAGATATGTAGTATACTAGCCAGATGCATCTGGAATAATATAAGATGGCCTACCAACTTTTAGAACTGCTTTTCAATTATGTACAATTTTTTTTTTTCAAATTCTTTACTTGTTAGCATAAAAATCTGTCATTTAAACCTGAGTAAATTCAGCTTAGATATTGTGGAGGGAAAAAAAGAAACTTTTTAAATCTAAAATGTCTTTCTTTCTACACACCCACACTCACCCACCCACACACACACACTCACACACACACACACACACACACACACACACACACACAAAGAGGGCCATTTGTTGTTGTTGTTGTTTTCTAGTTTTGCTGATAGTCTGATTTTACACGAATGGTTTAAAATGTATAATGAAAAACGTGTATTTCAGATTTGTGTCTTATGCCTGATTTGAGTATTTGCAAAGCTATTATAAAGTAGGAGTCAATATTGATTTTTTAGAATGTGAGAATTACTCATGGGGACTTAAGACAAATAAGCAATTTAAATTTGCCTGTAGATAAAACTTTCCTGATAAGGAGGCTTGATGGCTACTTAGATCTCACCAAAGAGACTGGCATTCCTTTTTCTGGGATATTTAATTCCTGTGGTTTAGCTGTAACCCTACGTGGTAGCTGGACCGTGAATTTTTTGGTCCGATGCAAACCGGTAGTATTGTGAGACTGCAATGATTATCTTCCAGGTTTATTTAAATAATTGTTATTTAGAAATTGCAAGGAAAGAAGCAGGATAGATACATACATTTCTTTTTTCCTCTCACAAAAAACTAAAAGGGAAATATAGACATATTTTTAAGAACTTCAGTGAGCAGTGTCCTGTCATAACTAAAGTGGTAGTGAGAAGGCTGCCTGTGGGTGGAAACAGGAAACATTAGTGATAAACGTTGTGTTACGTGTTTTTTTTTTTTTTCAGGTTCAGCTTAATGTCTATTGATTCTAATTAGCACATTTTGTGCCTCAGCTATAGCTCCCCTCAGCTCTGCTTGGAGAGGTTTTTTTTAGCTTCATCCTGCTCACAAACACTGCCACCTCCTCCCTCCTTCTCTCTTTACAAATGTTACAACACAATCAGAAATTTCCTCTTTTCTTCCCTTCCTGCATTTTCAGCAGGTTCCCTTGCGTCAGAAGCCGGGAAAGAAAACTCAAGGTAATGAGATGGCTTTTGTTTGTTCATCCCCCTTTTGCACGTGTGTGTTTCTTTTTCTCTTGGGTGCCTTCCTTGGGGTCAGCTTTTTGTCTGTCTTACTGTTAATGTCAGGAGGTGCACAGCAGATTAATGTTGGGTTATTTTGGGGACGATTTTAAGAAATGCCGGCATGCTGTTCATTTGGCTTAATCTCTTGTGGGGTGTCAGTAGGGCTTTGAAAGGCTGGCACGGGGTCAGAGAGTGGCTGTGTGTTTGGTGGGCATTAACCCTTTTCTGTCAATTGCATAACTACTGCTGTTACTGCTGACAGGAGCTCTGTCGGTGCCGCGATGTGCCCGGCAGCCTCAGGATTTTCATTTTTCCACTTGTTCTTGTTGAATAATAGTCTTAGACTAACACTTGCATGCTAGTCTCACTGTTTCTTTGGTCATGTCTTGGTACCTTCTAAGCACTAAATGAATGTTTAAAAATAAAAGAGATAAATGACTCTTTTTTTTTTGCATTTTTCGCATAAATCTTGGTTAAAAATAATCCAACACCCAGGAGGTAAAAAATGAAGTTTCCTTGCTCTGTCATATACATTGGGGTAATACGTGACCATCTTTTCGTGTAACTGTTGCAGGCTTTTTCACGATGAGCCGGAGGAGGATATCGTGTAAAGACCTGGGGCACGCGGACTGCCAAGGGTGGCTCTATAAGAAAAAGGAGAAAGGAACTTTCCTGAGCAACAAATGGAAGAAGTTCTGGGTGGTACTGAAGGCATCCTCCCTATATTGGTACAGCAATCAGTTGGTGAGTCCACTCTCCCTCCCATCCCCAGCCTCTCTCACCAAGGATGCACTGAAGATCCTTGTTGAGCAGTTGATCCCATTGAGAAAGTTAATTTTTTTTTTTTTTATTTCTGAGACTTGGAACAGAGGAAATAAACAAGTTCTAGAAACCATTTCTGGTCCAGTACATATGTAGGTCATTCTGTGTTTTACAGAAGAGAAAGCCACGCTGCTTGACTGACTTATCTTTGGTTGGAGAAGGCCATGCAAATGTATGTCCTTATAAAGGAGACTTTCCGTGTCTATTAATGTTACTATTCTATGAGAGATTCCAATTATCTCAGGATTTACGTGGACAGCATTGGATATGGGAAATATACATTGTTAAAGTCTCTACAAGAAAAGGAACGCAGCTTTAAGACCTATTAGGGGTGTCAGTCCACAGACACTATTTTCATTTTTCCTCCTTTACTATCTTTTCCTGTGACCTTCTTTATTAGATGGGTTGGTTTTGGAATCGCTAATAGACGGTGACTATTGTGTCTTGTTCTTTGGCATGTTCAGTGATGGTGTTAAATTATGCTTGGACAATCTTGATAAGAGAGTTGTCTAATCTATCATTTCGAGGCAGTATGCTTTTATGGTTTTCTTCACAGGCTAGTTTTCTGTTTGGAAAGGGCTAGGAATAAAGTTATTGTTAGAAGGTGTGCTGATCTTTCCTGGCTTGAGACATTTTGAAAACAATGATGTTGTTGAAAATTGAATGAGTAGAGATTTTTCACATAGGAACTCTCTCCATTAACCTCAGAGTAGCCAGTGGCTAATCTCAGCAGAGATTGAGTTTGTTTTGGGGGTAAAGTGAAGATCAGCAATGGATATCCTCTGATCAACTAAGGAAAAGTTAGGAATTACTCCTAAGCCAGGACAATTATTTTAATACTAGAGGCCCGGTGCATGAAATTCGTGCACGGGTCCCTAGGCCTGGCTGGCGATCAGGGCTGATCTGTGGGGCAACCAGCAGGACGATTAGGGAGCCCCCTGTTGGCACCCACCTTGGCTGGCCTGGGGCCTGCAGGCTGGGGGCCGCTCTTATGTTGAGCGTCTGCCCCCTGGTGCAGTGTGCGTCATAGCGACCGGTCATTCTGCTGTTCCCCCGTTCGCTTGATTTGTATATTAGGCTTTTATTATATAGGATGACAGAATTCTTTTAAAGTGACTTGTATGTGCCATAGAGCAAGCAACAGAGTATTAGAGCATGCAATTTTATAAATGTAAAATAAGTTCTGTGTATAGTTTGTGGGAAAAATTTTTAGTTGATAAATTCACATTCACTAATCACTAATTCACAGGCACCCATTCTGTAAAGAAGAGGTTAAACTGGACCCAAATCCAATTCTAATGATGTGGAATAAGCATTCTTCTCTGTGTTTCTCTCTGTACCCTCTCCGACACCCCTGTGCAAAACATGCTGTACAATTCTTCAAGTTCTATAAAAATACTAGAGGCCCAGGGGGGCGGGGTTGTCCCTCAGCTCGGTCTGTGCCCTCTCGTAGTCTGGGACCCCTCAGGGGATGTCCACCTGTTGGCTTAGGCCCACTCCCCGGGGGATTGGGCCTAAGCTGGCAGTCAGACATCCCTCTGGTAGCCCGGGAGCCCTCGGGGGATGTCCACTTGCCAGCAGGGAGCAGGCCTAAGCTGCAGTCGGACATCC
>NW_005365155.1:665662-721670 GCF_000412655.1 Myotis brandtii | reverse complement strand
GGGCAGCTCCTGCATTTAGCGTCTGCCCCCTGGTGGTCAGCGTGTGTCATAGTGACCAGTCATTCCCAGTCATTCTGCTGTTAGGGTCAATTTGCATATTACCCTTTTATTATGTAGGATATTTCCTCAAGCCTTTTGTGAGTTTTAACAACTTGATCAAAGATTTGGGAGGTTCACAAAGAGTCACCTTGATAAGCATGCAATCTTCCACCGTCTCCTTTTCTCTCTTCTCTTTTGCCCTCCTGGATTCGTTTATCTTCTTGTCCAGCATGGAGTGGTTTTACCCAAATTAAGGCAACCTGGAGCTGGGGTCTCACCTGCTATCCTAAGGGATTTTTCCTAAACAAATACTGTTTTCTTCTTAAGAAGAGTTAATGTTAATGTAAACTTCAACCTCTTGTTTCATCTTATTTTAGGCTCTTGCTTTTGGGTAGTTGTGGCAAGTGAGAGTCTGTATCTTTTATAAAATGAGAGGACTTACTGATTTACATTTTAATAGCTCCCCAGGAATTTCCAGAGGTTGTTGGAAGGATTGGGTGCTGATGGAGAATGGCGCATCTGTGGGAAATAACAAAGCTCAGATAGAAACGTGGCATTCATTTTCTCATCCGATCAAATTATTCAGCAGAGATGTCCCGGGTGCTGTCCTTGTCTTTATAGAATTTAAAGGAGCCCCTGCTGAACAGCACACAGCTACGGATTTTGTGTTATTTGGCTTCATCAGCTCACTGGGCTTAAGCAATGAATTACTATTTTGGGCATTAGGAATCTCCTGCTCCACAGGGAGCAGCAATGTTGACTGAGGCCAGATTAGAAAGAGGAAGCGGAGACAGCATCAGACACACTCAAGTACCCCGGGCCTCACTTGCAGGTGCATACAGAGTGATATTCAGGTAGCAAATCCTGTACCTAAGTAGAGTTAGGTCAGCAACATTGAATGGAGAATAAATGTATTGTTACCTGGCAACGGAGTTATCCTATTAAACTAGTGGTAGGTGATGGAAGGACCCTTCCAACTCCTTAATTCTGTGACTGTGTCATAGAGGAATATCCTTAGCCCAGGATGGTTGCCGTATGCAAACCTGACTGCACGTAGGTGACATGATTAGACACCTTGTTTCCTCCTTCCATAGGGTTCTGAGAGAACAACTCTAGAAATGAAATTTAGGGTAATTCTCCTGAGAAAGTACCAGTGACCTCATGGGACCCCTTTGTTGTCTCTACTGTTCCCTGACAGTGCCTGGGGAGACCACCGCCTCCTCCCCTCTCTTAGCATTTTTTGTTACTGCTGTCACCCAGGAATTGACTCCTGGCGTACCTTCTTTTTTCACAATGCTTTGCGGCTTCGAACAGTACTAGCTAGACTTCCTTGAGAAAAGTCAAGTCCAGACACTCATCTGCCATTTTTCTCACCTCATATTATGTGCTTAAATGCAATACAGCACACAAAAATTGTATGCCAAGTCTTACAAAAGCAGATTCAAGTTTAATAGCCATAAAAATTCAAGCTGTTTAAAATCCTGGGTTTAAAATCCACACAATTGTTTTTCCTTACCCCTAGGATAAAGTACAAATTCATTTACTGGCTTGTGAGAATTTCCTGACCCATATCTCTCCGACTTCCCCACCTCCCCACCCAAGCTTCAACTGTAGAACATGTAGCGGTGAGCCAGGGCCAGTAAACGGGGCCTCAAACATACAGTGCGGGGATGTGGATTGGATCCAGGAGGGAGTAGGCAGCCACCGCATATTCTTGAATCAGAAGATGATCTAATGAAATTGGCATCTGAAAATATGAACCTAGCACTCACTTATGGGAGGTATTGGAGAATAGAATAAAGGACGTTTCCACAGGCCAGTGGGAGAGCGTGACAAAATGCAGGCGGTGAGCCATGAACTCCTGGACGAGAGTGGAAACTGAAAATCTGGGGCATACTACATGAAAGGCAAGATGTTGAGAACTGGGATATAGGGGCTACACAGGCCCAAATGATGTCTCAGCAGCTGTCAGTGAGCAGTTCGCTTAAAACCCGAACACAGGAATGAGGGGGGACCTTTAGAATTCTGTTACTTCCCTCATTATAATTTCAGGTGTGCGGAGACAATCTTTGAAATGGACATTTGCCTTCATCTGTAGGCTGTCTATGATGCTATCACTGTGTCCTGATATTTATTTTCCTTAGTAGTTCCCAGAATGTATTTCTAAAATCATGGTGTCCCATCATAGTTTTATGATCAGGCCAGTCTGTAGTTGGGGCAGGCAGTTTTTAAGAACTCCTACTTGCTAAATTCATAGAATGTGGGAGCAATTGATTATGTTGCCAATTTGTTTTCCTTTATATTTTTTTCCAAACTTTTCTCAAAATCAATTGTAAAACACCAAGACTGTGCAATCCCTCATGTCTTGGCTTGTTCTCAGGAGGCAATGATGTGCTGGCTGCCTTGGATGATGGCGCTAGAGCGAATGACGCGGGCTTGGCTGTATCCCAGGCCCATCCTCCCGGTGCACGCCAGTGACTGAACTGCCCACTCAAGGGATGCAGCACTGGCCTGCTGCCTCTGGTGGGCGATGCATAGTGCTTTCCCCGGCGATGCCACAACTTCTGTCTGACTTTATCTTTCCTCGGTGGAATCCATCGTGTCTTGTTTCTTGAACATTTAAATTAATTTAAAATTGTTTAAAAATATTGCATAATAATATGTGTTCATTTAGAAAAGCTGGAATACATACCTCAGCAAAATGAAAAAGATAGGGAGGCAAACAGACGGAAATGAACAAATGAATTAAGAGAATTTATTTGTTTAGGTTAATCACGATCCTCCTACCACTTTGGTGTGATCACTGTAAACATTTTGTGATATTTCCAAACATTTTTTGTTTTCCAAAAATAAAATGATACTATGCATAATGTTGTAACTTGATTTTCTCTCTACGCAATACATTCTCAACATATTTCCATGGCAACACGTATGTATCTAAACATCATTTCTAACTGCTGTGTTACATATAGATTTATTATAGTTTATCAACCCACAGAATCTAAAATCAGAAATACCTTTCATTCTAAAATCTTTTAAAAAAATATTTTTTCTTAATTTCAGAAAGAGAGATAGAAACATCAATGATGAGAGAGAATCATTGATCGGCTGCCTCCTGCATGCCCCACACTGGGGATAGAGCCCACAACCTGGGTATGTGCCCTAACTGGGAATCGAACCTCTTGGTTCATAGGTCAGCGCTCAACCACTGAGCCACACCAGTTGGGCCTAACATCTTTTCAAATAGCTAACAGCAGGTAGAATACAGAAGCATACATATACTAACTTAAATATAAAGCAATACACATTGAACTTACCTATAAACATGTGTTTGTATAACTATTAATATATGTGTATAAGTGTTAATATATGTATACATATATTGAAATGTGTGTGAACACATACGTGTACATATGTGTGTATTTATAACTTAGTCACTCTTTTAAGCTAGCAGGCAGGAAGGTGGATTTTGTCAGCATGGTATAAAGGAGAAATGTCACCTGGATTCTAGTTCTGTATTTTCTTATGCAGCTGTATACCCTTTGGTCAGTGTTGTGACTCTATGCATCCATTTCTTTACAAATACACTGTGGCAAGAACATTATCTCTGCAAAATTCAGAGCGACTTTGAGAAGATCACATGCTTCTTAAAACAACATCAAAAAATCAAAGGAATTGCATACAGAAAAGGCAATTTTGGATATGCTTTAGGTAAAACGTGCTTACATCATATTGTGATTTTAGGAGGCAAAAGAATTGTGGTAAGAGTTTTCAGACACCAGAAATGGGTTCTTTTGGTAACAGTGGCTTCTCCCGTGCTCGAAATTCTAAAATTTGCCTCCTGCCCCTGAGTAAAGGGTGATTTTAAGGCATTAAACAAGGGAATCAGCTAGACAGCCCTGGGGATTTTTCAGCTCAGTGGTTGCTAACCTGGAAGGAGAGTTCAGGTAACGCATGACGGAGTGATGAGGGCTGTGTGTACATTTCTTAAGCAATAGCATGAGAAGTGGCCCCTGGGATGAGCTGAACTTTGGGTTGGATTTGAGGATTTTCCTGAGAAGTCATTACATGAGGATTTATCATCCATCTGGAGCGCGTTCCTTTAAGGGGCAAAGGCCCAGCTGCTCCCACAGACCAGTTCACTGATAAACTCATCTGTCATCGTGCTGCCATGGCTAGTCTCCCATAGAGCATACTTTTAAGAACACGTCAAAAAGGAAGCTATGCAGCAGAAATTCTTAAAAGTTGAGTACTTTTTAAAGGAGTCAGAATTTAAGGGAATCTATTTGAAATAATGTCTTCCAAAAAGACACAAGGAAATGACATGCTAGAGTCTAAGGTATCCCTGGGTTGTGAATCAGGAGGACAGGTTCTACCCGGATGCTGCAGCCCTTTACACCTCAGGCAAACCGCCCACCTGTCTGGGCTTTCCTCCTCCTCCTCATCTGTTCAATAGAACTGTGGATAAATAGCTATTACCCGGGGGAGGAGGGGGGGGAGAGAGACTGTGCTCATCAGTAGCACATTAACCACTATTTTCATACCCTGAAGCTTATGCAACTTACTGTGGCAAATGGGTTTTCATCCTTTACTGGAAAATAATGACTTTTTGAGTAGCATCTTTAAAAATTGTTCTAATGCCTGGTCAGTGTAGCTCAGTGGTTGAGCATCAACCAATGCACCAAGAGGTCACCAGTTCCATTCCCAGTCAGGGCACGTGCACGGGTTGTGGGCTCATTCCCTAGTATGGAGCAGGCAGGAGGCAACCGATCAATGATTCTCTCTCATCGCTGATGTTTCTGTCTCTTTCTCCCTCTCCCTTCCTCTCTGAAATTAATAAAAAAATATATTTTTAAAAAAGATTATGGTATACTGACTAACCGTGATTTTAAAAGAACTAAACTTATTCTTTATTTCTCCTAAAGTTTTAATAGTGAAAGCAAATGCACAAGATTTTTACTTTTCTTAAGTGAAGTTCCTTTATTTACTCTTCCCCACTTCTGTTCTAATCATGAATGGTAGACGAACTTTATTAGATGAAAGAGATGTCATTTATTCGGTAATAGTGAGATTTAATCAATTTTCTTCTTATTCATTTAAAACTTTCCTTCCTACTTAGTGCTTTCTTTTCTCTTCTTTTCTTTTCTTTCTTTTTGTGGAGAAGAGGGATGTGGCAGCCCGGGCAGCCCTCCCACAGACATGCAGGTGCTGTCCGTGGGAGTCCTGGCCAGTGGCCCTGGGTGCTTAGATCAGGGGGATGTGGTGGGTTCACCAGCAGCACCTGCTACAAGGGATCTGCTTCCCTCAGAGCCCCTTTTTCTCTTGTCCTTGTCAGAGCCTCGGCATCCTTAGAGCCATCATAGTTGCCACCATCGACATTTTCAGTTCATTTTTATAATTAATGCCAGGATCTGTGGGGTCTGGAGGAAATTGGGCCTTTCTGTTTATTTGCCAAAAACATGTACTAAATGTTTTCTAGGTAGACTTTCTAGGCATTTGTGAGACTAAAGTATCTTTTGGTCAAAATCCCATCATAGTCATAGGGTAATGTTAGATAAAACCAAATGCAAGAATCTATACTAATAAAAGGGTAATATGCTAATTAGGGTAGACGTCCTTCCAGACAAAGCTGCAGCAGCTGTGAGGGCTGAGGCTCAGGCAGCCGCGGGCAGCTGCTAAGGGCAAAGGCACAGCTACAAAGGGCCCAGGCTCAGGCCGGCAGTAGCAACAGCAGCAGCAGGGTAATGGGGGCGGCACCTTCCCCTGATCCACCAGGTTGCCTCCGCAGAGGGAGGCCTTACTTAGGTTTAGGCCGAAGGTTGAGGCAGAGGCAGTTAGGGGCCATCAGGCCGGCAGGGGGGCAAGGTAGGAGTGATCAGGGCAGCAGGCAGAGGCAGAACAGTTAGCTAAGAAAGCTCACCTTAGCAAACAGATTAGGGCTGTGGGTAACTGAAGCTTCATTCTGCTGGGGGACTCTCAAGAGCCTGTGAAATATATGCACCTCAGACGGGACCTGGGGTCTGTGCACACCAAGTCCCGTGGGCATTGCTGGAGGACTCATCCTGGGGGCAGTGCCCCCTCAGCACCTCAGCACAGGTGGAGAAGAGGGATGTGGCAGCCCGGGCAGCCCTCCCACAGACATGCAGGTGCTGTCCGTGGGAGTCCTGGCCAGTGGCCCTGGGTGCTTAGATCAGGGGGATGTGGTGGGTTCACCAGCAGCACCTGCTACAAGGGATCTGCTTCCCTCAGAGCCCCTTTTTCTCTTGTCCTTGTCAGAGCCTCGGCATCCTTAGAGCCATCATAGTTGCCACCATCGACATTTTCAGTTCATTTTTATAATTAATGCCAGGATCTGTGGGGTCTGGAGGAAATTGGGCCTTTCTGTTTATTTGCCAAAAACATGTACTAAATGTTTTCTAGGTAGACTTTCTAGGCATTTGTGAGACTAAAGTATCTTTTGGTCAAAATCCCATCATAGTCATAGGGTAATGTTAGATAAAACCAAATGCAAGAATCTATACTAATAAAAGGGTAATATGCTAATTAGGGTAGACGTCCTTCCAGACAAAGCTGCAGCAGCTGTGAGGGCTGAGGCTCAGGCAGCCGCGGGCAGCTGCTAAGGGCAAAGGCACAGCTACAAAGGGCCCAGGCTCAGGCCGGCAGTAGCAACAGCAGCAGCAGGGTAATGGGGGCGGCACCTTCCCCTGATCCACCAGGTTGCCTCCGCAGAGGGAGGCCTTACTTAGGTTTAGGCCGAAGGTTGAGGCAGAGGCAGTTAGGGGCCATCAGGCCGGCAGGGGGGCAAGGTAGGAGTGATCAGGGCAGCAGGCAGAGGCAGATAGCCTAAACTGGCAGTTGGACATCCCCCGAGGGGTCCCAGATTGGAGAGGGTGCAGGCCGGGCTGAGGGACCCATTGCCCCCATGCACGAATTTTGTGCATTGGGCCTCTAGTAGTTTAATAAAAAAAACATTCCCTAAGTAATGTATGAAGGCTATGGTGAGCTTTCTAGCATGTTTGTTCTCCAAAGAAGTTAAAATATTTCTTTCAGTGACAAGTCTGATGCAAAGAGGACAGGGAAGGCTGACACGCACAAACCGCTGTTCAGAGGGCTCAGCTGACAATGGACAGATTGAAAAACCTATGTTATTTCACCTTTGTCTTCTGGGACATTCCTTCTCTTTTGATTTCTTTTCATTCCTTTGCCTAATTCTTATCAGATAATGAAATAATGAAACCTTAGTTTTTTTTTATAGTTTTAACAATGTAACAGTATTATATACATCTATGTGAAATCGAGTTCACCTTGAGATGCTGGATCTACCTGTTTTCTCACTGTGTGCTCTGCCTAAGATCACACAGTAGGTGGCTTACTTTGAGACACTTGATACCAAATCCAAGATCCTTTCTTTGTGCCATCCATTGACTGCAAATTCTCTTCTATATTAGCTCCTCGTTGTGACTAAAGACGTTTTTCAATCTCATGCTTAGGATTATTTAATTGAGTTCTGGGTTCTGGTCTGAGGTGTCTATCACTTCAATAATACCACATAACTTGCCCATTGTATAATGCCCATTAGTTGTCTAAGTTAGAAACCGATCATTTCGTAAATTCTAGCACTTGGATGTTGATTAATTTTCTTCTGAAGTTTAAGATAGTGTTACCTCAATGGACTATGCTGAGCTCTCAATAAATGTTATCTGTTATTAGATGTTAGTCAAGATTATTATAGTTCTTAAAGGGACTTCAGGCATTCTTACTGCCAGGTCTGCTTCTGATACCTAGAAGAAAACAAAACAAAACAAAACAAAACATCCTTTTTTTTTATTTTTCAGTGCCCAGTGCTAATAGGCTCAGCCCTCTGCCTGGTTGCCCAGCAATATGTGCAGAGTGGAGGTTGCCTTGGTGTGTAATCTGCCTACTTCCTTTTCAAAAAGGAAACGGGCACATCCGACAGAACAAAGCAGTGTCATCGTGGACTGTCGCCTATGGAGGGGAGGAAGGGACATTTAGATTAAATGCAATTTTGCGGGGAGGGAGAGAGGGAACAACTGCTAAAACTATATACAAAATAATAGCAATGTCACTTTAAAAGTCTTAGATTATATCCCACTATGTACATATAGTCAAAATTCTGTGCTCTGTGGGCCCTTGGAGTCATTATTTGTGGGGTTACGTCACCAGGCTTATATTCAGTTAGGTTCATTGGTTTCTATTTGTTTTTTAATTTTAGGAATTGCTTCTTTTTTTGGTTTGTTTTATTAATATATATCATTTACCCCAATTCCAAAGTCAACACTATATTACAAATTACAGCCAGATATGTCTTGCTTTCCTTCCTATTCCTCTACCCTCTTCCTTCCTCCTTTTTTGTTTTTGTTTTATTTTTCCATTCATTCTTTTTGTAGATATAAGCAAGTATGTATACTGAGGCATACCTGATTTCTCTTTTCTTACACAAAATTAGCATACTATATCTGTGGCACTGTACCTTGCTTTTTCTTTTGCCATTTCCTGGAGATTGCCCTATGGTGCATATGTCATTTTCTTATCATTATTTTTGGCATGTGGATGCCACAGTTTATTTAATGCCCCCCCACCCCCCACCCCCAATGATAGGCACTTGGATTCTTTACAGTCTCTTTTGTTGCAAAAATGGTGCAATGCACGTGTCATTGCACATCATTATATTAGGACAGATCCTAGGAGTGGGATCCTGGGTCAGAGGGTCCATGCAGTCTTGCTCGTTACTGCCCAGTTTCCTTCCATTGCGTTGCTTCTGCATGACCACCAGCCGTGTCTGAGACTGTTTCTCTGTAGAACTAGAACCTTCACAATTGGCTTTGTTTTCTTCCATCTCAGTTGATTTTAGGCCTGTGTTTTAGAGACTATAATTCAAATTTCTCTAGCGGTCACAAGTCTGTGTGTGCCATGAGAATTAAGTGACAACTGTCCTAAGGTGACATGAGAATGGGCAGCTTTGCTTAGAGTTCAGACTTTGCCTGTTTCCAGGGAGCTGGGAACACTGAGCAAACCACACACCCATTTGGAGAACAGGAGTGTGCAGCCTCTCCGGATTCTGAGAGTCACTGGGTCACCTCACTTACATTTTATTTCAACTAATCCCAATAATGTTAAATTCATATTTACACATAAACACAAAAGCATATTACAAAAAAATCTATATTTTGTTTTTAAAATGATTTTTCCCTCAAAGTGAAGATTTTATTTAAAGACCTGTAATTTGTTTAGTGACAGGTTTTGAGGGGGAAATGCTGCAATGAAAGTCCACGTAGATTCTAAGATGCCTCTTGATTTCAGAGTTAATAAAGTATCAGGTTTCTTTGAATCAAGGTAATATGTTTTCACTGAGAATAGAAAGATAATGATACTTTTTATTTTTAACCATGAAATACATAATAATTTTTTCTATTAGACTTCATCTGTTGCTGGCTTGGTCTTCTCTGACTTAGCCTTTGAAATACACATCACTCTTATTTTTCTACCTTTCTGACTTATGCAGGTACTTAAGTAATTTTGTCTATTTTGCCACATATCTGTAATGTGAAAAAGCCAGACTTTTTGATGGCAATGAATGCTCAATTTGTATTTAAATATTAAAATTTGATGTCCTATTTTAATCCATTTTAAAAACATGTCTGAAGGGTGGTGAATTTAAAATAGAATATTTTGTTTCTAAAATTCCTGTAGTCCAAAATTGAAGCTATAGTTAGGCTTACACCATAGACTGTAAGAAATATTAAACCAATTATGTGTCTAATGTTTGAACCAATCATACTGAGTCATAAGCAGGATCATCAGAGACCTCATATTTTACCTTTTTTCAAATGTTACTGACAGCCCAATGGGAAGGATTTCATTGATAGCTTTTTATTCTCCAAACTTTTCCTGCATCTCATGTTTTGAAAAACAGCTTTATTGAAATATATTTTATATACCATAAAATTCATTCTTTTTAAATTTACAATTCAATAATTTTTGGTAAATTTACCGAGTGATGCCACCATCTTAATAAATCAATTTTAAATCATTTTTATTATAGCAATAAAATTATTCATGCCCACTTACATTTAATCTTCATTCTCACCCCCAACTCCAAGTAATCACATTCTACCTTTTGTCTCCTTACATTTGCCTTTTTTCTACACTTCATGAAATGGAATTATACAGATTTCTTGTATCTAACTTTCACTTAGCTTAGCATAATGTTTTCAAGGTTCATTTATGCTTTTAGCATGTGCTCATAGTTCACTAAACAATATTTCATTGTAAGAATATACCATACTATTTATTTACCAGTTGATGGACATTTAAATTGTTTTTAGTTTGTGTCTATTATGAACAATGCTGCTATAATATTTGCATGCAAATCTTTGTGTGGGTGTATGCTTTCATTTCTCTTGGGTAGATACCTACAAGTGGAATTGCTGGTTCATATGGCAATTATATGTTTATATATTTTAGAAACGGTTAAACTGTTTTTCCAAAGCGGCTTCTGCATCTCATTTCAGCACTTTATTGTCAGAGGAAAAAAAAACAGTTTCTTATCATTCATTCATTTATAAAACTCATTTTTTATTTCACAGGCGTTGAACACTTGCCTTGTCCTAAGTATTAACGATATAATATAAATGACAGGAGTATTTCCTTCAAAGTACACACAATCTATTGGGGAAACAGGCACATAACCAGATAAGCAAATATAGTAAGAAGTATGTAAGTGAAGCCCACCCTTGGTGCTGGGTGCTGAGGGAAGGCACTTATTCTAGGCTGAGGGAATGGGGAAGGGTGAGCACCTTTGAGACTGTGGAAGAATGAGTACATGTCCTATAAAAATATTGATGTTTTAAAGTGGCATTCATATTATGTCTCAAAAGTGCCTCTTTCTTCTGCAGTCTTTCCTGTGTAGAAAGAACTCCGAGGGGTCAGTTATGGAACTGAGATTTTACCAGATATGACTCTGTGATTTATTCCCCAAGGAACTTCCTACAGTCTTGGGAGAGGAAATAATGTTTGTTGGGTGTCCGTTAAGTGTTTTATTTACCTGAACTCATTTAAGTCATATAACAACCAATAAGTGATAAATCTATGATATGAACCTCAATTTACTAACTCCAAAGTCAAGCCTCTGTCCACCATATATGAGTGCTAATTAGGTTCCATCTTATGTGCTGTGGCTTCCTAGAGGAGTAGGATGGGAATGATGCTGAGGATGCCTATAGGCTCAGCAGAAAGCATAGCTCTGATGGTTTAGGAAGAGAGGAAGGGGCGGGGCAGGTCCTTTAGGCGCCATACAATGGCCATCCGTCCCTAAGCTGTGTCATGTTACTACTGATGGAAAGATTCTAGATGACTTTACAGGCAACTATCAAACTTCTCTAGTAAAATGTGTATCTAGGATAAGTCCAGTGCCGATTCAGGAAGATATCTTTTGATTCTCCTTTATTTCATCTATGATCTTTATTCATTGTATGTAATCTCAATAACCTAACTGCAAGACTAAGGCACTGATTCATATATGTGGTATGTATGTGTTTCAGGCAGAAAAAGCTGAAGGATTTGTCAACCTGCCTGACTTCACTGTGGAGAAAGCATCTGAATGCAGAAAAAAGCAGTAAGTTGTCTATTATTTCCCACAAAACTCTGAACCAGGATAATGATATCCCTTCATAAAGTTCCTTGGGTGATGTGGTGATTTGGAAGTTAATGAAAGTAACACTCAATGTCTGAGAACTTTGAGCTTCAAGGGTTGGCACCCCAATAATAATAGAAGCTTTTAACCTCTTATTTTCAGGAATTGCATTTTGTGGAGCAGATGGATTTTAAAACCCCATGGAGCTTTGGCATGGCATGTTGTTGATGACTGTGTCTGTGACAGAATTAAAAACAAGCTCCCTTCCAGAACTGGCAGGGAGGTCAGATGTCAAAGTTTTGTCCTTGTGAAGAGAATGACTAGTTAAATAGAATTCTCCAGAGCTGTCTATATTATAGCAAAACTACTTTTCCTTAGTTTATAATAGAATTATCAGTAGCAATCTTGAAATTGAATTCTCTTGAGATGTCTTAGACTTGGGGATGACACCTTGATGTAATTTAAGTTCCAAAGATTTGAGAACAAACAGGAAAAAGAGTCACCAGCCATGGTCCCAGTTTTATTGAGAAGAGAATAGCCCAGAGAGTTTGGACTTGTCTAGAACTCATGGAAGGGCTGGCTCTAGACCAGCTATCCAGCCTCCCAGTCAGGTGTTCTTGACAGCATCCAGCTGCATTTTGTATATGTGTCCTCTTTACCTTTTCCTTAATCTTTCTTCTACCTTTGACATCTTTTCCTGTTTTGTTAGAAAAGGGCATTTCCTGCCTTAACCGGTTTGGCTCAATGGATAGAGCGTTGGCCTGCGGACTCAAGGGTCCCAGGTTCGATTCTGGTCAAGGGCATGTACCTTGGTTGCGGGCACATACCCAGTAGGGTGTGTGCAGGAGGCAGCTGATCGATGTTTCTCTCTCATCGATGTTTCTAATTCTCTATCCCTCTCCCTTCCTCTCTGTAAAAAAATCAATAAAATATATTTTAAAAAAAGAAAAGGGCATTTCCTATTGATCTATGTTACTAGTATCAGCAACTGATTATCTTATTTCTAAGAAAATGAATAAACTGGTTCTAGAGTTAAGCCCTTGCCACTATGGTGTAGCTGCACATATCCAGTGATACACTAGTTTGTGATTATTCTTGTAGTTTTTACCAAATTACTTATAAATGTCCTTGCCCCGTACTGTAGGACTTCCGGTCTAAATGGTAAAGGGGAAGCACTTTATTATTTGTTATCTTTAATGTTTTATACTTGTATTTGAAACTAAGTCTACCTCGTATGTTTTATGTACTAGAGAGTGGCTGGATAAGGTTTTTGATGGGTTATCACAAGTTTTATACTGGATTATTTTCATGTAAACAAATGCTCATACATATTTGATTGAATTAGACTGTTCTTGAAGGAGTTGATCTAAGTATTTTGAAGTGACACCTCTGTCACTCTATATTTTAATGTATTATCTCAATAGCAAAGTAGTTAGTAAATGAAAATAAAAGAACATGCCCATATGTTTTAAATAGAAACCACTGACCAGCTAACACACGTCCTGTTCTGGATGTTCATACATGATGAATTAACCCTCTGTTTTTGAAATGAAATAGACATTAGACAATAGGTATTTAATGTGACTAAATTATTTTCTGTAAAGTTACAAAGAAAGCAGGTGCACTTACTATATTTATATTTGATGATTTATTTTCAAACCCATTGATGATTACAAGCACTAATTTTGTATGTATCTGTGCTTTCCCCCTTCAAGTGCTTTCAAGATCAGCCATCCACAGATCAAGACCTTTTATTTTGCAGCTGAGAATACGCAAGAAATGGATGTGTAAGTAGAGGGAATTGCTAAATCCAGTCTCTATGGGAATAGTCTTACTTTGGACAGGTGTTTGAATTTTAATCAGATGTTCATATCAGTTATTGTTTTATTAACTTCTCATGCTTTAAGGATTAATCTCTTTAGCAGCTACAAAGTCTTCTTGCTTTCTGCTCTAGTATTTGGGAGCATTTTGGAGAACTGTACATATCAAAATGGCTATTTTTGGAAGAAGTAATGAGATTCTTCTGAGGGAACCACTAAGTTGAGAAAGGAAGAGACAAATAATTGTAAGAGAATGTTAAAATGAGAATCAGAATCACGGGGAGAAGGCTGGAAAGTATTATATAACTGATCATCCAGCTTTCAGAATTCTGGTCTTTACAGTGTCTCATATGTGCTGTGTGATACCATGATGATTCATGCATTTATTAGCTCTCCATGTGCAATCACAAATATTTTGCAGAACATTCTTGTTCAGAGTATAGCTGACATACGTTTTATGTCCCTAAATTCCTGATTCCTGTTTGTTCTGTTAAAATAAGTGGACTGTATGCATCTAGTACTACCTGCTTGAGGCTTCAGAGAGCACTCTAAGCTCTATTTTCAGAATTCTTAGTGTCTTTCTCTCTCCTTTTTTTTGGTTTGTTAATCCTCACCTGAGGATATTTTTTCCATTGATTTTTTTTTGAGAGACTAGAAGGGAGGGAGGAGGAGAGAGAGGCACACACATAGATCAGTTGATTGGTTGCCTCCTGCACCACCCCCGGACAGGATGGGAGATCAGACCTGCAATCCAGGTATGTGCCCTTGACTAGGACTCAAACCCAAGACCCTAGTGCACTAGGCTGACACTGGCTAGGGCAAGAATTCTTAGTGTCTCTTATTACCTTACATAATTAATTAAAATATGTCTATGGAACACCTGCTATTGTCCCATTGTAGCAGATCCAAGACACTAGAAATAAAGAATGCAGACATAATTCATTCATGGAGTTTATGGCTTAATCTATTTTACTTATTTACATATAATGATTTTTCTGTTCTATCTGCTTTATATAACTTCTTTTTGCCCTCTTGCTCTAGAAACTTAAAGAAAAACTGCTTTTCACCAAGCATACATGAACGAGCACACACACAACTTATAGGTTATCCCGTGAGCAGCCCAGTCTAGCTAGAAGCCTTCTCATTGGTTTCCTACACTCATCTCCCCACCACAACCCTTCATGTGAGGGCAGAAGAGCTTTTTATTGAGAAACCCAGTGTTAGAAATAACAAGGCAAGGAATTGACAATTGAGTCTTTCAAACAAGTCTTTTGTTTACTTGGAGAAAGAGAGAAGTTGTTTCTTCCCTCTTTCTGATTTTAGCTTTTCCTTCCTGGCTTTCTCAAGTGTCTGAAAAAAATAAGAGCAGACACACAAAAGGAGAAGATTTTTAAAACTTCACTGTCAAAGCTCTTTTTTATTTACATGAGTAACTCTAAATCCTATTGATTAGCAAGCCCTAGGGGTGAAAGGGGTGTGTGGAAAGCTTAATGTCTTGCCTAGTAGTATTTGGAGCCCCAGTTAGTCTGGAGCTGAGCCATCCATTAACCCCAAATGGCCCCCCTCCCCCTTCTCCCCTCATAGCCTCCTGCTGTCCCTGGCTTCTCTCAAACAGCGTCTTGTATCTCCAGCTTCCTTCCTGTCTACATCCTTCCCCCCCATCCTGTGGCTGGATCTTTCAAAGTGGTTCTGTTCTCTCTGACGAGGGCAGGGTGAGACCGAGTTTACCAGAGAAACAGTTAGTGCTCAGTGTTTTGTTATCTGTGAATTTCTCTTCCGGCATCGCAAAATACATTTGTGAACCAGTACAAAGTTATTAAACCTGTTACAGTTCAGGCAGATTTGCTCTCTAAATCACACATCTGTATTATTTTGCTTCTTGCTCACCCTCTTTTCCAGTTTATGTTTATGTTTCTAGTCCACTTGTCTTCAGTTTTCGTGTTTTCCATTTGCAGAGATCTGACAGCAAGCAGAGTTGCATGCGTATTAACTACTAGTACAGTGGGGCCTTGACTTACGAGTTTAATTCGTTCCATGACGGAGCTTGTAACTCAAATTACTCGTATGTCAAATCAAAAAGTGAACGAGTGAGACACGTGATGCTGGGCTGATGTTGTGGCGTTCACTGTGATGTTCGCTGCGCCAACTATTGGTGGGGTATCTGAAGCTGGCTCGTAACCTGAATTTTAGCTCGCAACTCAAAGCAAAAAATCTGCCGAGAGACGGCTTGTATCTCGAAAAACTCGTTAGTTGGGACACTCGTAAGTCAAGGCCCCACTGTATAACTAAGACATATACACTCTGCCTGGTTGGCTAAGTCAAAGCCTTTCGTAGTTACCAAAGCCAAGATCTTATTGACAGTCTATGCTGTGAAGATCTATTAATTTTACTTGAAATCATGTTAACACTTATCTTTCCAGCTTACAAGCAAGGTGTAAATTGAAATTTGAATGTAAGGTGTTCTGATCCCATAGTTTGGAATGACCTTTAGAGTTTAAAACTGTCCATGTGGCCACTCATAGACAAACAGCCTATTTTGTCTGTGCCCAAATGTATCATAATTTCTTTGATTTATGATACACTAGAGGCCCAGTGCACGAATTCATGCATGGGTGGAGTCCCTCAGCCTGGCCGGAGATCATGGTCGATCTGGGCCATCTCGCCCAGTCCCAATTGGGGCCGATCAGGGCTGGCCGGCTTGGGGGAGGGACTGCGGGGAGGTTAGCCGGCTGCAGGAGGTTGGCTGTGGGAGCGCACTGACCATCAGGGGGCAGCTCCTGCATTGAGCGTCTGCCCCCTGGTGGTCAGTGGGCATCATAGAGACTGATTGACTGGTTGTTTGGTGGACTGGTCATAATGGTCACGTAGGCTTTTATATATATAGATTGTTAAGTTGTATTATTCTGAAGATGGCTTTTCTAATAGCCATTAATGCAGAATCTCTTGGGGCCTCCAGGCTAACGTCTCCCACAAGGTTGTTCATGTGGTGTTGAAGGGTTTGTTCTGCATCAGCCCCTGAGGAGTCTCTTTTCCTACCGAGGTGGCCTTTTGGAGCCAGTACATCACGTGGCTGCGTGTTTCTCAGGGGGGTGCTGAGATGCTGGGGAAGGAGGGCATGAGGGCATCTGGAGAGACGGGTTCTGCTTTAGGAACCCTCCTCCTTGGGAAACGGCACTTTGGGTGGTGACATTTCTTTCTGGGACGATGAAGGGAAAGGCAGTTAAGGTTAATAGCTATGCTGTGTGCTCTGAAGGGACCCTCGATGTATCAGGACAGGGTAAGTGGTGAAGGGGAATGAAAGAGCTGGTTTCTGAACAGAGGCTGGTGGTAGCTGCCTTTCTCCCACGGTGCTTGCGGGAAGCATGTGCTTTGTTTTCACATCAATTTCTTAGCACTTGTGTTTCTCCAACACACGCATTCACGGCAAGTCAACATACAACACACTCCCGGGAACATCTGTCATCTTCTGCGTAAATACCAGTCTTATTGTGCATCCATCTATTTAGCCACAAATAGAAAATTTTCTACTGCCTCAATGTTTAACTAAAATGTTCTTAGCAAAGGAGGTGCTCTTAGCCAGTGGGTGCTGGAAAGAAAACACTCAAACAAGATTCTGATCAATCACCAGTTTTTCACAGCAAGTAACTAACCATGGCAATTACTAGTAAAAGGACATGGTTTTTGGGTAAGGGCTGGGAGGAATCCTTTTTTATTGTCAATACTCTTCCATTCTGCTATGTTTCTGTATTTTCGTGTCTTTGCTTGTTTCAGGCATTCTCAATTTAAAACCATTTTTGTCTTGATATGTCAAAATTTGTTGTCTATTTCACTTTTATATACTTTTTGGGGGGATTAGCTTATATAATTATGAAATTATGTATAAACTAAGAATGAGTTTATTTTTGGTATTTTAAAAGTGAATCATTAAATTCATTGTGCTTTGCCTGATCAATGTTTAACAATGTGCTTTTAAATATTTCTTTTAGTTAGGTGACACGTAAAATATATTCTTGTAAAAATCATATAATACAGCCCTAGCTAGTTTGGCTCAGTGGATAGAGTGTTGGCCTGTGGACTGAAGGGTCCCAGGTTCAATTCTGGTCAAGGGCACATGCCTGGGTTATGGGCTTGATTCCCAGTCGGGGGCGTGCAGGGAGCAGCCGATCAATGATTCTCTCTCATCATTGATGTTTCTATTTTTCTTTCCCTCTCCTTTCCTCTCTGAAATCAATAAAAATATAGATAAAAGAATCATATAATACAGAAGTATGCAACGTGAAAACCTCCCCATATCCCCAACTTCTCTCCCTGGGATTAACCACTTTTAACAGTATGCTATATAGCCTCCCTGAGGCTTTCTTTGCATATCAATTTGTGGATGTATACAAATACATAGTTTTAAAAGTACATGGAATCAGCCTAAACATGTTTTCACTTTCTTTTTTTCACTTCACAGTTTGGTAGGATTTTCTCAGGTCATTACAAGGCTTCCCACCTGTCCTTTTATTAGCTCCATCATAACACGCTACCGATAGAATCAGTGCCTTACTTGATCCATTTTCCTATTGATGGAAAATTATATTGTATTATGTTTTATTTTCTGGTTTTTGTCATTTGTGTAATGAAGTTGTGTTTTGTAGGCTAGATATTTATAGTTAGACTCATTGGGCAAAAAGGATGGATATTTAAAATTTGAATACTATCATTGTATTGCCTGCATTGAATTGGGCGCATCAATTTTCATGTTCAACTCAAAAAAGATTACAATGTTTTCTCCTAAATTCTAGAAATCAGAGATATTTAAAATGTTGCCCATCTAGTGGTGAAAAATATTTTCCTGTGTTTGAATGTGCATTACCCAAAAAACAGTTGAAGCTGAGAATTTTCTCCATATGTTTATTAGCCATTTGCATTGTTTTGGTAGGATTTCCTGCTTCCTTGTTTTGTTGTTTATTCTGTTGGGTCTTGATGAACATTTTCCAATGCCTATGGCATGAGCTGGGCCCAGGTATTATTCCAGTTTCAAGTGGCCATTAAGAGCCACGCATGGTGCTGAAGGGGTTTTCAGAGGTGAGGCTGGGACTCACCTTTTCCTCGCAGGCAGTCCTATTTTATTTATTTTTAGCAATCCAATTTATTTTATATTTTCTGTTAAAAAAATGCAGCAAGGCCATGGCAGGTGGAGGGCTGGGTAAAGATTCCTAACTGATTGACAGGTGGGAATGTGCAATACTTCTGTCCTTGGTGTGTGGCCTGTAAATTGTTCATGAGGCGTTACAGGTCTCAGGGAAGTGAAAAGGATACTAGTAAGTGAATCCTGAAGTGCATAGCATCGTTATTTTGTTGGTATTGGTAGACTTAGGCCACTATTAAAGGCTCTGGTTTCTCAAAAGTAATACACAATATGAAACATTTTTAAAAGTACAGAAAACTGGAAAGATGTGGAAAATTAATTGCTTAATGATCACTGCCCCAAAATAGTATTTTCCCTTTAAATAGGTTATATAGTTAGGAGCATATGAAATAGACCTTTTATATCCTTTAAAAATTCGGTGTTATAAAATATGTTCCTAGCAAAACCCTTGAGAAAGAACTGCAGTCACCTGAAGTCATAAGCCAAGTTTGAGTTCCTTAAGGGTCATCTAGTTCTATTTTTGTTATTGATGTTTAGTTAGAATTCATGGCCAACAAAATGGTAAATCAATAGAAGAGATGACATGGACAGTTTTTGTTTTACATAACATTATTCAAGGAATTAAAATTTTCCCCAGTTTAGGAATACCTATCTAGCTTTAGCTAGATCTTTTACTGATTAAAATAAAAATTCTGGCTTAAAAATGTATCATCTTTTCTTTATTTTTGTGTGAAATGAACAGACATTTTAAGAATTACAGAGCTAAAACTTCAATGGTAAAGTTACTAAACTTAATAATAAAGATTTTCATGGTTGCTAACAATTTCAAATGTACATTGCAAAAAATATGTTTGTTCATCTATTTAGAATATGTAATGTTACCCACAGTAGTCAACTGGATAATGGGCCACCTCATTTCTTTTCTTTTCTTGCAAAGAATGCCCTGAGTAGCCCGGCTGGCATGGCTCAGTGGTTGAACGTTGACCTATGAACCAGGATGTTATGGTTCGATTCCTGATCAGAGCACATGCCCAGGTTGAGGGCTCAATCCCCAGTGTGGGGTGTGCAGGAGGCAGCCAATCAATGATTCTCTCTTCTCATTGATGTTTCTATCTCTCTATCCCTCTCCCTTCTTCTCTAAAATCAATAAAAAATATATATTTTAAAAAGAGTGCCCTAAGTAATGAAAATATTGTGAAACCAGAGGTCTTAGGTTTCAATACCACAAATTTGTGCTGGAAATGTTTAGACTGACCGTAGGATTCTGACAAGTTTATTATAAAGTTTGGCCCAAAACCTTCTTTCATGGTCTAGGGCAGCCGTGGGCAAACTACGGCCCGCGGGCCGGATCCGGCCCGTTTGAAATGAATAAAACTAAAAAAAAAAAAAGACCGTACCCTTTTATGTAATGATGTTTACTTTGAATTTATATTAGTTCACACAAACACTCCATCCATGCTTTTGTTCCGGCCCTCCGGTCCAGTTTAAGAACCCATTGTGGCCCTCGAGTCAAAAAGTTTGCCCATCCCTGGTCTAGGGAAAGGTGAATCTCTTTGGTCAAATGTTTATTTTCTATTTAAATTATAGGTGGTTAAACAAGCTTGGATTATCTGTAACCCATCATGAATCCACTACAAAAGACGAAGGTATGTTCTATTTTAAAATTATGAAAATTTAGCAAGAAAATTAGAATAGGTTGAAAAAACCATGTCAAGTTCTATGCATTGCCTTGTCCTAATGAAACATTCGTTGGCATTTAAAATTATCTGAAAACATGCAGAGACAATCGCACAGACTCGCCAGCATGGAATGGAGCTTCCTCTGCTGGCTGTGCATACTGTTCACACTTCACCCACTCGTTAGCAACTGGAGGCTTCAATGACATCTCACACAATTGCCAATGCAAATGTTTCATTGCCTCACTTACTGGATTCTTACTCATAGGCATCATCTCATCATGATCTAGACAGATAACTTTCATCCCACTGTTTCCTTTCTGATATTTTAATATTTCCACCAGATGTGTGCTGAGAGTAATTACCCTAAGTTTGTATTAGGAACCTGAAGGTCAGATTGGGACACAGGCCGAGTCTCAGTCTTTCAGCCCAGTCTGTAGCTTTCAGGGTTCACAGCTACAGGCTTCTGAGTCTTCTTAATGATGCAAGTGCTCCTTCATATGGAAAAGAAGAGGCGTTAGGTGCCAGGGTCGCAGAGCTGATGCTATTCTGAAATGCTCAAACCACATAAAACTTGGCAATTGGAACTAGAGGATTATATCTTTGGATAACAAAACCAAACAATCTTAATTTAGAAATAGAAAAGTGGCAACTAAGCTTAAAACAATAGAGAGATGCATTACAATACTGTCAAATCAATGTGCTAACTATCTCCCTGGTCCCATTTCCCAAAAAATAAATGGTTCTAGTTGTAAAGTCAGAGAGAAGACGGGGAGGGTAGGTGGGTGGGAAGAGAACAAATAAAGAACTTGTATCCATATATGCATAACCCATGGACACAGACAATAGGGTGGTGAAGGCCTGGGGTGGGGTTAGGGGAGGTGGGTTAGAAGAGGTCAATGAGGGGAAAGGGGGACATATGTAATACTTTCAACAATAAAGATTTTAAAAAAATAAAGTACATTGATATGTTGAAAAAAATAACTACATAAAAGCCTCTCCTTATCCTGGTATGTAAGGCCTTCCATGATATGGCCTCAAGGAACCTTTCAGTTTCTTTTTCCACCATCTCTTTTAGGGACTTCATATAGTTGCACTGTTGGCCTACTACTAACATCACTCTTGGCACCACTGATGGTTTACTTATTCTTCCAATTTCAGCTTATTATGATTTCTGGGATCAGAATTAATCACTATTGATTTTATGCTCTGTTCATATATGAGGAATTATTTTATTTTGCCTGAGCTAGCTATGCGGAGTCCTCTTCCTGCGGGTTGGACGCTCCTTGAGGGCAGAAACCCTGATGTGGCCACTGGTTTTCCCCTCTCCTGTAACCCCCTTGCACCCAATAGCTCACTAGATGAGTACTTTCTGAATTGGGTTGGAATTGCAATAGCCAGGTGGACAGACCTCTGCTCGTGCATTATGGCGTCAGTGATAACCTGTGCCATGACCATGGACACATTAAGCATTTTCATTTTTGTTATAGAATGCTACAGTGAGAGTGAACAGGATGATCCAGAAACAGCTGTGGAGACAGCACCGCCTCCTACCTCTTCGGAGACTCTGTCCCCCTTGGTATGTACCCACGAAATGAGTCTGCTGTTCATTGATCAAGCGCATGGATGTCGTTCCCTCCAATTGCGTAGAAATGACCTTGACTGATAAATTTTTAGAAAGGCTAAATTAAGATACTTGCCAAAGAACAAGTACAATTCTCAGGGTGCTGATTTTGAGCCTTCTCCATAGCAACCCACTCGTATGACAAACTTGGAGTACTTGTGCGTGACCCACAGATGTATCATTCTCAGAGGATCTGCAGTAATAAAGACGGCTTCTCGGTGACAGGCCAGTGCTTGCATAGACTCATTTTATAACTTTTATTTATACCTTACTTACTCTCAGAGAGAAATGAAAGGGCCGTGCCTAGGTGCATGTACTACAATGTGAAATGAATGAAAAGGTGATAAAGATACCAGCGTTAAGAGAAAACTAGAGTCAGAAAGATAGCTGGAAGCCAGGAGTGGGTTTAGTGCATTAAATCTGCACATGGAATGATTCTGTATATTCACTAGAGAACAGTCCAGGTTTGAGTCTAAGCTTTGAAAGTATCCAATGTAAGTTTGGGTTATTAATGGATTTTTGTTTTGCCAAGTCTTGGATTTAAGGTGTTAAATATCAATTAGATAACAACCTCTCCTGTTTTACCCTCTGCCAGTGCAGGATTATGGTCACTTTTCTAATTTATTTGGCTAGCAGCCAAACCATAAATAAATATTTGCTGAATGAATGTTTTTTAAAAAATATCTATTAAATAGGATTAGCTAAAATTAAATGAGATATAAATAAAATTAAATTTTGAATATGGTAAATTTTGGACCAGTTTTTGAACTAGTCTTGCAGTCTATCCTTTCTTCATACATTCATAGCTTTTTGTTAACGTGGTCTTCCTCTTTTGGAATCAGTCTCTGAATTGTGAAAATTCTTTTATTTTATCTATATCAAACTTAATGATATCTCCAGATCTCAGAGGGTCTCCCAGCTCTTAACAATGTTCTTACTTGATTACCCTTTATTGCTCCTAAAGAAGTTGAAGAGGTCTTTAATAGATGTTCCTTGTTGATTTAATAGAGAAGCATATGTTTCCGTTGAATTTCTCTCTCTTTTTTACTCCCTTTCTCTTTCTCCTATTTTCACCTGTAACATAAAAGGATTGGTTGGTTCTCCCTCCTTGTCTTCCTGAAATTCCTTCTCTCTCCTACGGTGCCCCATATATGACTCTTGTATGATTTATTTTAGTTCTTAAATACTGTGATTTTCATTTTTTTTAATGGCAAATTAGTATCATAGATTACTAGAAGCATTGGCAGGTGCCCAGGACTTTACTTGGTGAAAGTAAATGCAACCAATTATTGTCTTAGATGAAGGGTCATGACTCAGCTGCATTGTGCCATGACCTCTCACATGCCATTACAGGGAATGCTGTTTTAAAACAAATAACTGAAGGGGTGCTTATGAGACCAGTAAGTTACGTCATTGAAGTGGAAGGATTCTTTAGAATTTGGGGGTCATCACTCATATGTTATTTCTTCAAGTTCTGTGTTGAGCATTTTCTGGAAGGCCACTAAGACTAACATTTTTTCTGAAGAAATATGTTAGAAATAGATAAATATTGAAGAGCTAGATTTTATTTTTCTTAGAAATAGAATATGTTCCTCATTCTTGCATATTTCCCAGGCAGATTTTGTTTCTTCTTGTTTCTGAAAAACAGACATTATAAGACACTTGGTTAACATAACATTTAAGCTTTTTATTTAAACAGATGAAATTTAAAAAATCATAGTAACTTTTTCCAGAGTGTGACTCAAGTTGTTGTTTTGGCTCAATCTCATGCAGTCTAGCTTTGACTGAGCTATACAAGCCTAGGTGAAAACAGTACCCCCCCCCCCACTCAGTTCTTGTTTTTTAAAAAAAATTGGGTAATAAACTTTCATTTTGGAATGATGAACTCAGAAATATAAAATCATATTATCCTGGAAAATTTTCTCAAAAAATTTTAAAATCTTGACCTAAAAATTTAGTCTAATATCCAGTCGTTCTAATGGCTGTGGAGGAAAGATGAGCTGTAGGACTTCAGCACTACATGGACTTGGACCTCTGCTTCTAGTGGCTGGATCACAGGGGACACGACAGGGTCTTCAATGAGTGAACAAGAGGTGTTTGTTTATGTTCCTTTTCCTTGAGAAGGCTTCACAGGGTGGGTAGTGGACGAGACATTCATTTATTCACAGAGAAGTTAGAAATGGGAGCTTTTTGACAGGCCTAGTAAAAAAGCTCAAAATGGATAGGAGTCTGTAGGTTTTATAGAAGATCATTTGTAGAAATCACTATCCATGATTCCCTGAAATCACAAAAGAGCAAAAAAAAGAACCAACTTCGTCCACCTTTAAAACCCAATATTATAAATTACAAAGTGATTTAAGAGCTATAACAACCATTAAAAACCTATCCTGCATACCAGGTGGGGCAACAGTTGTTTGTATGGAAAATAATACAATAACTAATACATAATAATACAAGAATAAACTGTGTTTTGCATACTGAAAACTGTAAACCTACTTTTGCTCCACCCTGCATTTTCCCACTAAACTTAATTTTAAAAAATCATTGCCTGAAAACTTGATCTGTGATTACATGCTTATTAATTCATTTAACAAATATTTGCTGAGAGCTACTGTTCTAAATACTTGGGACACATCTGTGAATAAAAAAGACACTGACTCACTTCTTTGTGGACCCAAACTTCCAGTTGAAGGAAACTGATGCTTATTATCTGCTCTGTCAGTAGCAGTAGAGCAGGGTGAGTGAGGGAGGTCAGGAGTGCTGGAGGTCGGGTTGCAGCAATGGATAGGAAGCCAGGACTGGCCTGGGTGAGAACTGAGATCTGAACAAAACTCTTGAAAGGTGGTGAGAGTCAGCCTGGTGGATTTTTGGGGAAGGAGTTATCCAAGCATAGAGGACAGTTCAAGCCAAGATCTCCTTGGTGCATTGAGGATAATGCAAGGAAGCCAGTGTGGTGGGAGCAGCGTGACAAAGATGAGAGCAGCAGGAAATGAGGATGGACGGGTGGTGGCCATACCATGTACAGCCTGTGCTGTTTGGCGTTATTTAGGGAGCCTTGGGAAAGTTTGAGCAGAGGAGGGAAGTGATCAAGTTCCATGTTGAAAGGACCATTCAGGTTGTTGTGTGGGAGAGACCGTGGGAGGTGGGGCTAAGTATAAAAGCAAAGAAATCTAGTGAGAGACACGGTGGTGATTCAGAGCAGGGCATAGATGAGACATGGAATGGTCAGATTTTGAGTGTAGTTAGGTAGACCACCCAATAGGTGATCCACCTGGATCTGACACAGGAGAAAAGGAGAATATAAATGTTGATAATTCCAGCTGCAGGAAGCTCATGCAGATCACTTTTAACATGGCAGTCACATATTTGGCTGCTTTTCACAAGTACAATTCCTTTACTAGTATATCCAAATGATGAAAAAAATCAGCGAAGAAGAGGTAAGTAAAAACAAACACTGCACACGGTGGCCCATTGGGCAGTGACAGAGGAGGAAGTCTTTTAAGCACAGGAAGTGATAAAATCAATTTTAGAAATTAAAATGTAATCCTAGTAGGATAAATCTTGCACAGCTGTTTACTAAAGTTTACTTGATCTGTTGATATGTGGACTGTATCAAATAATTCAAATGCTTGCAAGTGAGATAGTTGTAAAAGAATTATCAGTGATTACATAGTTAAGAAAAAGAAAATTGCATGCTTTCTCTTTAAGATGCAAAAAAGTATCATAAGCTCTCTGGTTTGAACATTTAACTGATTTTCAGATTCTTCTAAAATTGGCTCTTACATTTTTGTTTCTTGCTTTAACAGTTCGGCTTCTCAGCCTGCTCTTCTGGCAGTCCATCACAAGATGTGCTGGCTACCCCTCACCCTGTCTCGTGTCTTCCATTCCCACTGCCATTCCCCTGTTTGGGACCACATTAGCTGTTGCCTGGGTTATAGAAATAGCAGGCTATTTTTCTTTCTTGGTCTCTAATCTCTCCTCTTAAACTCCACATCCAAATGAGTCTTTCTAAAGTGCAGTCCGATGATATGGATTCATCTAGTGAGGCCTTTCAGTAAACCCTCACTGCTTATCAAATTAATTCTGGGCTCATTGGATTGATATTTAAGGTATCGGGCTTCCTTTAAACCAGCAGTACTGTCTTGATGCTGATTCCTCCATTGTCATCACCTCAATGAATTGCCGGTTATTTTCCCAAAAACTTTCCAGACTTTTCTGCTCTCGCAACCTGGAATTACAAAGTTTCTCCACTTGCAGGAACCTCTCACCCCGACCCTAATTCCACCTTCTAAATATCTTTCAAGACAGGTTCAACTGTGACTTCCTTCATTAAAGCTTCCTTAGTCCTTTAAGTCAGGATTTTCCTTCCTTCCTTCTGAATCTTTTATACTCCTGTAGTGCATTGTTTTTTGACACCTTTTCATCTGCCTTGTTATTATAGATTTTGTATATCTGTTGTTTTTCTCTAATTATTAAGTTCTGAATATCATAGTCAGTGCCCAGTATCTTTTTCTTTACCCATAACACTTATGACCGCTCCTAACACATACTCAAAACCTAATAAATATTTATTAATAGACTGATAAATGGGTCAGGGGGTGACTATTGTGACTTCATCCCCACTCTTCACAGATTTGTTGCTCTACAAGCATTTCCCGGTGAGAATTGGGAAGTTACTACTTCACACTTTTCTAGTGCTTTCAGATGGCTTTGCGAAGGATGGTTTTAGTTGACTCACAAAAACCCTGTATTCATTTTACAAGCAAGGAAGCCACGGTCAGAGGAGTAAATATGACTGTCCTAAGTATCATTTGCATGTTTAAACTTACATTTTATTAAGAATGTTTTTTATATTATTTCATTTGCTCCTCTCGGTAAATCTGCGTTAGTCGGTCAGGAAGCTAAGGGAGCATGTACCAGGTACTGTTGCCGATAAGGGAGGCCGAATCGAGATAGTGTCTCTTCCGTTGAGCATCTTGAGTTCTAAGTTGAGGAAGAGGCACAATAAATTTGCGATTCAAACAAAATAATCTCAAGATAAATGCTCTGAAGAAGAAAAAATAGGGCAATGTGCTAGGGAGTGGCCGGGGCTGGGAATAGAGGATATTGCTTTGTATGTGACTGTCAGGGAACAGCCTGCTAAGGAAGTGATATTTGAATTGGGACCAAAATCCTGGGAAGGAGGCAGCCAATGAACAATCCACAGAAAGAGCCTTTTTTGGCACAAGAAAGGCCAGAGATTTTCTCAAAGAGCAGGAAGAAGACCAATGTGGCTTGAAAGGAGAGGGGCGGGGAGGTGGCAGCAGATGGTGCCCGGGGGGCTGGTAGGGGTTCCTGTAGGCCTTCTCAGCCATAATGGAGACTTATGGCTATTTTTCTACTGCTATGGGCAGTTATTAGAAGATTTTTCAGCAGGGGAATATTGTGATCTGTTCTATGTTTTAGAAATATTCTAGTTATTGTTTAGAGAGGATGGACCAGGCAGGCGAGAGGTGAGTGATGGTGGAGATGGGAAGTCAATAGAACAGGACTTGGAGGTAAAGTGGCTTTTAGAAGGTCATGGATACTAAGGGTTGGATTGAGGAGGGAGTCTTTTGCCACTTCATTGCCCAAGGTCATGCGGAAGGTCAGTGACAGAGTAGGGAGTAGACTATATCAAAGTCTTTGGATTTTTATGGTAATGTTACTAGCATATGATAGAAATACAAACAATACTTTCTAGGGCCAACGAGCAATTGACTGGTTTGTTTTTATTAATATAGCTAATGAAAGGGAAAAAAAGGCTGTGTACATTCCTCTTTTTTTCTCATTTGGTTTTATAAGTTTAGTCTTAAGTTATTCCTGTATCTTCCATTTTTTTTATATGATCTGACTAATATTGCTTAAAATTTATATGTTAACTCCTTTCTAATTACAAGATTTTGGTGGCCATTTAAAACTATTTTTCACCATGCAAACTTGCGTTTTAAAACAATTCAAAAGAAACGATTTTGGAGCTAATCAGCATTTGAACTATACTTAATGAATAGAAGTATCTTATACAGAAAATAGGGAAAAGTAATATTGAAATTTTAATTTAATCATATATAGTCTCTCCATTAACATTAAAATCTTTAAAATGTCTTTAAATCTCTCATTAAAAAAGAAAATATTTAGCCCTAGCCAGTTTTGCTCAGTGGATAGAGCGTCAGCCTGAGGACTGAAGGGTCCCGGGTTCAATTCCGGTTGAGGCCACTTACCTTGGTTGCAGGCTCCTCCCTCACCTGGGCCCTGGTCAGAGTGCATGCAGGGGGCAACTAATCGATATGTTTTTCTCACATTGATATCTCTCTCTGTCTTTCTCTCTCCACTCTCTCTAAAAATCAATGGAAAAATATCCTCGAGTGAGGATTAAAAAAAAGAAAACACAACAAAAAAATAAAATATTTAAATCCCAAATGTTCTCAAATTTGTGAAACCACATCCAATTATTAATATCTAATAAATAAAATACTAATTTTGTTTGGGATTGTGAGAATGAGTATTTGCACTGCAGTCAGTACCTGTCACCCTTAGATCCAAGGATTAGGATTAATCACCCATAACAGCTCTACAGAGAATTTCAGGGTCTCTTCAATAGCAGGTTGGACATCCCAGGGCTGTTTTTCTTTCTACAGCTGGCTCTCCAGTCTGCTCTTTGTTGGCATTAGTTTGTGACCAATGTGTCAGGCACAGATGCAACAAATGGAGATGCAAAAATGATTAAAAACAGGCTGTTCTCAAGTAACTCATCAACAGAGATGAACAAGTCAATCAGCAATTACAGTATCAGTTGACCAATCAAATGATATTCCACCTGGTGTGACAGAAGTAAGCCCCAAGCACAAGGCAGAGGGACCTTTTTGCCCTGACGTCCCCAGAGAAAGCTTCCGGGAGGAGCTTGCCCCTGAACTGATACTAGAAGGATGGGCCCCTGTTAGCCACATAAGGTGTGACTGTCAGTCACTCCTTTCTACCTTCATTTGATGATCAGTGGGGAACTTACGAGCATATTACACAGATGGTTCACAGAAGGCATGGAGCGAACAGGTTTTGGTTTGACATGTAGCTACAGCTATTAGTAGCTACAGAATGGTAGAAATAACGAGCCATGATTTAACACCACACTGTCTATAAAGCACGTTCCCGTGTGGAATTCTCTGTAATGTTGCTGTAGGTTCACTTTGATTTGTACTTTGTCAATCTCTCTTCTAATGAAAACTCCCTCTGATGTGATACACGTAATCTTTCCTCCTCCTCCTCTTCCTCCTTTTCCATTTTCTCCTCCTTCTTCTTTGGTTTATTCTTTTCTCCATTTTAACATCACATTTATAAATGCTACATGTTGCTAGAGAAAATGGAAAGCATTTGCCCTGTGTTTGAGTAGCACCACACACAGGAATACCATCCACAGGCATTTCTGATGCTCACTTATCATGTCTTTCCTTAGTCCTTTAAGCAGACTTTTGAGGTTCATAGAGGCTCGTGGAATGTGCTGCAGCAGGTGTGCGCAGTTTTTGGCTCAAATATCCATTTTGCTATAATCTAATTAGAGAAGTATCAGCAGGAGCAACAGAAACTGCGTGAGCTTCGTCTCTGCAGAAAAGGAGGCTGAACACATGGAAGCCAAGCTTTACCAGAATAGCGCACAATAGGGGAGTGTGTCAGGACTGGGCCAGAGTAGGTATTTTTGTAATATTTATTTTATAGATCCTGCTAATGAGTAAACTATCCCCGGCTTTTATTTGGATAGTTTGGCAAGTGGGCATTACTTTCTCCAGATAACTGGGGTTTTATTTAGTGAATTACAGGTCTTTCTTGATCTCTTAGAATTTAAATGGTCAGAGTGATTGAAAGCAACTGGTTCCCAAGTTCATTGATGCATTCCCGAATGGAAAGTTTTCATGTCTTCACAAATATATTATTAAGAAGATGCATGCGATGAGTCAGTATCTTAACTAGATAATTTAATGTCATGCTACTAAAAAGTGGATTTATTGATTATTTGATGATCCATGTCTAATATGCAGCCAACCGGGCACATATTGACCAAATAACAAGCTTTTCCCATCAGAACTCTGAGCTTTGAACTTGCAAAATTCTTGGGACAGTTTTGGTTTGGAACAAAGTCAGCCATTCTGAGTTAGTTGCAATGATTCTGAGGTCTCTGAGTAAAGACCTCGTTTACTTTTTGGCTTCTTCCCTCTAACAATTTCTTCCCTTACACTTCCTTGGAGTTTTGAATGTTTAAAATTGATGGGAATTTTCCATAGGATGATATAATGAAACTAAACCATAAAATGCCTCTTCTGTCTTACCTGCCAATGGAGATATAAGGTTATCCATAGACCACTGGTGTTTGGATTTATGGATTTTACCGGTCAATAAAATAAAAAATGGAAGGACAACATGTAGTTACGAAATCCATATTTTGATGACTATAAATAAGAAAAATGCTAATATCCACCATCACGATTTTCTAAATATACAGGGCATCCCCCAAAAAACATTTACACACTTTATAGCTGATAGCTTAGTTGATGTTTCTTTCTTTTCAGATCAAACCCATTGGAATTAATCATTATTCAAACTGTGTATACATTTTTGGGAACACCCTGTATTTTAACCTCAAAATGTAACAAGGATAAGATCTCAGAATAAGTGAAGTGTTTACCAAGAGAGGACAGTTGGTGATGTTGCATTGATATTTTCTCCATGGACTGGTGAAGATGTCACCAGGGATTGTCTTGTCATTCAGCCTTGGACTGTATGTTAGGAACTGCTTGCAGGAGACCTACATCATCAACCCACTTCACATAGTCTGTGGGGCAGTTTTTGGTTTCTCTGTAATGAATTAGGAACCTGCAAATATATCCTTGTCTTCTTTGGCAAAAGTCTATTATTGAAGTTTTTAAAGTATTGAAGAGCGAATGAGGTAACATTATTTCACCTAACTATGTAGCTATGAGCTGATACTGGTCATGTGCTAAGGAATATGTAAAAGATACTTGAGGATTGGTCAATATATGTGCTTTGCCCACATTACTGGTCATCACTCAGTTAATATTATTTTGCTGCATCTCTGGCTCCAGTTTTTGCTTTCCTTTCTTAATCACATTTCTCAAGGTTTTTTGCTCATTTTAGTGATAGATTGCAATCTCCTTTTTGCTCAAAGAGTCCTTCAATATTCCAAAGAATTCCCCAAAGAGGCCTGTTAAGGTTCTGGAGAACATTGAAGAATAAGGTAAATCATGATATAGAAATTTTTTCAGATCCTTGAACAGTGAATTTAAAATGATATAAACCAGTTTTTAGAAAACGGCACCATAATGCCTGTCATATGGACATAAATATCACACACATTATTTTGACTACTGGCCACTTTTTGAAACAATGGATTACCTTCATTGAATATTAAAAGTAGAAAATGCTTATATAATCACGACTTACTATTTTTTTCAATTTTGTGTGTGCACAATAGGCAGCAGAGCAGGCATCTTCATCTTCATCCAAACTGAGTGAAACACCGGGTTCTTTCTCTTCCCTGGAAAATACCGTAGAGGCAGCCAGCACTTTGCCCACCTCCTGCTCGAAAGAAAGACAGTCCTTGACCAACATTAACAGTTCCTCTGCTGCTGAAGATGTGGGACAATCTATAGCAATTGCTGTGGAGATTCACCCACCTGGACCCTCAGAGGCAAACAGTCACAAGGCCCTGGAGAAAAGCGTGGCCACGTCAGAAAGTGGGGCTTTGAACTCTTTATCTAGTGGTGACACGTCTTCATTGAGTAGCAACCTAGACCATCTTACTGTCCCAGACAAGCCTACGGGATCAAAGATGATAGACAGAGGTAAACTAATAAATTGTTTCTTTTTCCTTAGGGAATGAGTATTTGGGTGTGGATGCAGAACTCTAACGTTAATTTGTTAAAAGAGTATTTAAAGTCATGAATGATGATGATTCAGTCATTAAGCTGCCTTGTGGATTAAGCGAAGGGGCTATTTCTTTAGAGGAGTTTGCATGTAGAAAACCCCAGCTTCGAGGCCATTCATTATTCTCTATAAGTGTCACTAACCAAATGCTTACAGTCGACTATGAGACATGTGATCATAAAATATGTTTTTTGCCAATCTGAGGAAAGGCTTGACTCTTTTTTTGGTCCCATGTTCTATGCTCTTAAGCTTGTAGGAAATAGATCAGGGTTTTGTAGACTGATATTTATAACATTACTTCCTTGTTTCCACACAAACTTAGAGCAACTACCTTCCCTGGACCACGACCACAGACAAAGTTTGGGCTAGCTAGTAGGTTCCTGAAGGTGCCCATGTGGTTAGCAGGAAGACAGAGAATTTGCATACATTCTGGAGGGCAGCACTAGAACTTTTAAACACGCAGGGGAGCACAGTTTATGCTTTTGAAAACAAAATTTAAGTCTTAGCAAAGAAAAGAGCTAATGGAATGTAGAAATGAATAATGTGCACCTCTTAATGCTCTGTGATAGTAGGTTCTTACCTTTTATTCAGTCTAACTTTTTTATTATTATGTTCAATTATGGTGTGTCTTTTCTGATGGTTGTGGGCCTTATTCATTCTGGTGGAGAACAAGCTTACCTGATATAACATATTGAGCAATGATGCAGTGACGACTTTGGTTTTTATTTTTAAAAATATATTGGTATTGATTTCAGAGGGGAAGGGAGAGGGAGAGAGAGATAGAAACATCAATGATGAGAAAGAATCATTGATTGGCTGCCTCCTGCATGCCCCACACTGGGGATTGAGCCCTCAACCTGGGCATGTGCCCTGACCGGAAATTGAACTGTGACCTCCTGGTTCATAGGTCGACACTCAACCACTGAGCCACACTGGCTGGGCTGGTTTGTATTTCTTTAATGTACTCTTGAGAGAAAATTGACTGGCTACATTCCCATGGTACTTAGAGTGGCCTGATGGCATAGGTGACTGTTCTGCCCCCTCTCCTAGCCTAATCAGGGAAAGTTTTTTTTTTAAAGTTCACAAGTTGTTGTATTCTATTAATTTAGTATTTGCTATCAGAGTAATTAAGGTCAAGGATTGCAACTGCAGACCCAGTTGTGTGTGTTTTGTGTGCATATGTGCATTATTTTAAAGAATGTGAATTGTAATACTCAGGTTGGGACCTCATTCTTCAGTCACCACAATTGTCACCACTTCCTGTGATGTTTCACACAGTTGACTTACCTGCCTGGCCTCTAATGACATTTTCAATTGTCACCCCTAATTTAGGCCAACGGTCTACTTTACATGAAAAAAAGTGGAGCGCATGAAGTTATTGGCAAAATAACTTACTTCTAGGTGTGAATGAGGTGGGATAGGGAAGAGAATAAAAGTGATGCCATTGAGGGATGGAGAGGGGCCGAGTTTGGATGGCAAGGAAGGGAAAATGTAGACTCACACTGTCCTTAGGTTTGCAAGGTGCTGTCATGTAGAAGAATATGGGCTTCATTTGTTTCTCCTCGGAAGGACACAAGTGAGGTCAGCAGTGCAAGTAAAAGGAGGTAGTTTTAGGTTCAGCCTAAGAAACTTCTTTTTAACACTGAGAAAGTTCAAAATAGAATGTGCTCTTCAGAACGTAATGCATTCCTTGCCCCTGAAAGTGTTTTCTCATTCTGAGACGACCACTTTCACTGGCTGTTAGTTGCTATTGTTCATTGTATTTGGTTTTACAAAGATATACTGAAGAGAGAATTTAAGTATCTCCAACTCAATGGCCTCTAACTTGATACTTAGACGATCATTCCAGATATAGGAGTGGCGAGACTAAAGAAAATAATAAAACGTGCCACATCTATTCTTTCCTGCCGAAAACTCTTACTTTAATCATTGAACCATAGGTAGAACTAAAAACCTGCATACACACACACACACACACACACACACACACACGCACACACACACGCACATCCCACACACACATATACACACACAGAACCCCAGAATGAGAATGGTTTCAAAAGCAAAATAGATAATAAAATTTCATTTGCATTCTTTCCCAATAGATAACCCTGCAGATTGAGTTGACTTTAGGGTGAATAACATGAGAGTCATGGGAAGATGCGTGAAGCTCTTACCCATGTCTAAATGTCACTCTTGGAATGCATGTGCTGCAGAGCCTGGCTGGGCACGAACAACTCTTTTATTTGAAGAAAAGGAAGAAGCCTTGTATTTTTAAATGTTAGTTAAGTGCTGAGTGACCAACAAAGTCTGTATGCTTCCTCAAACCACTTGACATGAAAGTGCTCCTGCCAGGAGAAAGGAAGAGGAAATAAAAGTATTCTCCTCTCACTGATTTGTTGGCAGTTGCCATATGCTACAACATTTTTGCTGGTGATTTTTTCCCCCTGCTACTGGGGGTTTGGTTAAATTCCCAGAAGAGCTAAACTACATAGAGTCATTGCTATGGAAACAGCAACCCTGTCTTTGCTTGTGCTTCCAATGACCTGCTATTGAGTAATCAGATTGTGTATTTTGCATGTTTTTAAACATGTGTGTGTTTGTGTGTTGGAGAAGGTAGCTTTTCATTTTTGTGACTTTTAAAAATTATGTTTTATCTGCCAGTTAAAAAAATACACAAAAGCCCTGAAATTTCTGTGTCTGAAATGTTGTTCAGGATATTTTCATGACAGGGATTGAAGTTTCGATGTCCTCCAGAATAGCAGTTGGGATTTAAAATTAAGCCCCAGTCTCAAGATGCATTTGTGGGAGTAAGAGGCTTTTATCCTAGAAAATAAAAAGATTCTTAAAGGTTAATAACTGAGTCCTGAAACAAGCAGACAGCATGTATTATAGCCTTCTTTTTATTTAGACAACGAGAGAAATATTTTGCAGTTGGTATGCAATTAAAATTGCGGTTGCTAGAATTCTATGCTGAACTTAAATATCCTCTTAGACATTTCTCCCCTGCTGTGCAAGCTATTAAACATGCACAATGCTAATTGCATCCTATTGCCTGTCCACATTGGGAGTTGCAGAGTTCCAGAGCTGTCCGGATTCTTCCCTGAGTCTTTCTACAAAGCCAAGGGGCAAAGAGGCGATGGGGTTAATGGAATGCTCATCTCAGCTCAGTTTTACTCTGTGCTGTGTCTTTCCTTTGGGAGAGGCATTTGGCCCCTGACTTATGCCTGTGTGATGATGACTCGCATTGTTGTCTCTATTTACGTTGTGTTAACAACGTGGAAACAATTTCATTATACTTACTGCATGAATTGAGTGACCATACCCTGGATGCTGAAAGCTAATAACCACTAATGAGACTAACACCCAATTTAGGCAAATATATTTTCAAGTACAAGTACAGCCAGAATTAATCTGGGAATCATGTTGAATAAAAAGCAGTTTTAATGAAAAGACAAGCACACTAGAGCATGCATGACATCCCAAGAAAGTGGCATAAATAAGCCAGATTTTAGAATTTTGCAATTTTTTTTTTTACAGTTTGAATGTGAACAGTATAGGTGACACGTTATTTTAGCCAGCTACTTCAGATATTGCTGTAGGAATTTTGTGGCATGTCTGTTTAGGAAGTAAGAAGATAATAAGAAGAAAATGTTGAATACTGAACTCCATTCAATTTAGCATTATTTTTATTACTTTTCTGAATACCTTACATCTATTCAGGTACTTTGCGTTAAAGGGAATACAAAGATGAGCAAGATATAATTGCTGGTATAAAACATTCTAACATCTAATAGGGAGAGTGGGAGGAATAAGACACATTTAACCAAAGAAAGCAGAGGAAAATAGTTGTCACAGAGAGATACAAAGTACTTGAGAGATTTAAAAGAGAGCAGGGACTCAAAGTATAGAATGTGACATCTAAGTGGGAGGTTCTGTGCATAGAGATAAAAGACATGGGAAAGAGAGATGGAAAAGAAACTTAGATGATGTTGAATACTGGGCTAGTTGTTAGTTTATTTCAGTAAGTAATGGATGACTATTCTAACCAGATTAATCTAGTGATTAAATTATACTTTCTAAAAAACTAGAGGCCTGGTGCATAACATTCATGCACTGGGGAAGGGGGGGGTCCCTCAGCCCAGCCTGCGCCCTCTTGCAGTCCGGGACCCCTTGGGGGATGTCTGCCTGCCAGCTTAGGCCTGATGCCCCCAGGGATTGGGCCTAAGCTGGCAGTCAGACATTACCTCTCGCAGTCTGGGGCTCTCGTAGTCCAGGGCTCTCGTAGTCTAGGACCCCTTGCTCCTTACCACCTGCCTACAGCGGAGGCGGGAGAGGCTCCCGCCACCCCTGATGCGCTCACCAGCCCTAAGGCTTCTGGCTGAGCAGCGCTCCCCCTATGGGAGCACACTGACCATCGGGGGGCAGCTCCTGCGTTGAGTGTCTGCACCCTGATGTCAGTGCGTGTCATAGCCACCAGTCGTTCCGCTGTTCGGTTGATTTGCATATTAGGGTTTTATTATATGGAATTGGGTCAGCTTTAGAAAATGGAGTAGAAGAGAATAAGAGGAGACTTATTCTCTTAGCTTCTGTAATAGCTGAGGTGGCTGTGGAAATAGAGGAAGCAAAGGTGAGCCATGAGGGGTTCTACAGCATGCCTATCAAGGTGAAGACTGAGCTTCGTCTTGTGTCTCTATTACTTAATGTAGTCCCTAGAAAATTTCCTAGTGATCCTGTTTTTTGAACTATGCTCTGAAAATGGGAATACATATTTACTATTGGGAAAATCTTGGCTCTATAATTGTTGACCTCAGTGGCATTGGTCTCAGGCACAGGTGAGACCTCTTGCTTTCTCAGCTCCACGAATGCCTTTGTGAGATCCTCCCTGGGTAAGAGGAATTAGTTTATTTTCATTGCTTTATAGTACTCAGTTGTTTTCATATACCACAAGAAATTGATCTACTGTTGCTGAACATTTTATTTTTTCAGCTTTGGGCTGTTATAATAAATGCTGATATGAACATCCTTTTAAAAAAAATTAATAGAGCCCTAGCCAGTTTGGCTCAGTGGATAGAGTGTCGGCCTGTGGACTGAAGGGTCCTGGGTTCGATTCTGGTCAAGGGCACATGCCCGGGTTGCAGGCTCCATCTTCAGTAGGGGACGTGCAGGAGGCAGCAATCAATGATTTTCTCTCATCATTGGTGTTTCTATCTCTCTCTCCCTCTCCCTTTCTCTCTGAAATCAATAAAAATTTTAAAAAAGGAATTAAAAAAATTAATAGACATCTTTTTGAGCAGTTTTAGAGTTACAGGGAAGAGACTGGACAATAATCGTGCACCTATGGATGAGGACAGTGGGTGGGGAGTGAGGGCGGAGGGTGGGGTGGGAACTGGGTGGAGGGGAGTTATGGTGGGAAAAAAGAGTAACTAATGTAATAATCTGAACAATAAAGATTTAATTAAAAAAAAAGAAAAATAGAGCAGGAAGTACAGAGAATTTCCATATAATCCCTCTTCTTCTACACACAATTGCCTCTATTATTAGTATCTTGCATTAGTGTGGTTTACCTGATACAACGAACAACTAATGTTGACAAATTTTGATGAACTGAAGTCCATGTTTTCATTTGGGCTCATTCTTTGTTCTGTACAGTTTTATGGGTTTTGACAAGTACATAATGCCATATGTCCACCATTAATCACAACATTATAAATAATAGTTTCAGTGTCATAAAAATCTCCTGTGCTCCACTTCACCCTGTCTTCCACCCCTTTCCCAGGCCCCAGACAACCACTGATCTTTTTACTCTTTAATTTTACCTTTTTCCAGACTGTAATATAGTTGGAATCATACTGTAGGTATGGTCTTCAGATTGCCTTCTTTCCAGTATGCATTTTAATGTCCTCCATGCATTTTTGTGGGTTAAAAAGCTCATTGCTTTCTTATGGCTGAATAATATTCCATTGTATGGATGTACCAAAGTTTGTTATCCATTCATTTATTGAAGGATATCTTAGTTGCTTCTAAGTTTTTGAAATTACAAATAAGGCTACTATAACAGTGTGTACAGATTTCAGTGTGGGATATAAAAATTTCAACTCATTTGGGTAAATGCCTAGGAGTGCAATCATTGGAGTGTATGGCAAGGCTATGTTGAGTTTTGTAAGAAATGCCAAATTGGCTGTACCATTTTGCATTCCCATCCGCAAGGAATGAAAGTTTCTGCTGCTTCAGATCCTCACCAGCATTTGGTGTTGTCCGTGTTTTGGAATTTTGCCATGCTAGTAGGTGGATCATGGTATCTTTTTGTTTTAATTTATAATTCTCTAATGATATAAAATGTTGAGCATCCTTTCCCATGCTTATTTGCTCTCTGCATATCTTATTTGGTGAGATAACTGCTGAAATCTTTTACTCTCTTTTAATTTGTGTTTTTTTTTCTCATTGTTGAGTTCTTTGTATATTTTAAATACAAGACCTTTTATAAGTGGTAGCAAATAATTCCTCCCGGTCTGTGGCTTGTCTTTTCATTCTCCGAGTGAGAATTCTTATGCATACATCCCGGTCTACTTATGCCTGCTATCATCTGATTCCGTATGCGTGTGTCATTTTTCTAATATCATTTATGTAAAATCCATCTTTCTCCAAGATATCCACATGAGTCCCAAGGCCATCTTTGTTGTAAATCCAGCGCTGTTGCTTCTTAGATTTGTCATTCATCAGTCTATTTTTTCCGACCCTGACTCATACCCTTTTAGAAAAAGAGTCTTAATGGCTGATAGGGCAAGTCTTTCTAACTTGGTCTTTCTAAAGAGTGTTTGGGATATTCTTGGCCATTTTAACTTCCATATACATTTCTTGCCTTGGGTTGGCCATGTAGTACAATGCTGATAGAAATGGTGGTTATAGGCATTTTTGTCGTGTGCCTGATCTCCAAGGGAAAACTTTTACTCTTTCTCCACTACAACAAATTTAAAAGTAGGTACTTTATTGCCACTTCTATTTTATGGATGAAGAAACCGGGGCTTAAAGTGGTTAAGTAGACTGCGGATAGTGGTCATGCACCTAGTACGTGTAAAATTGTGTTTGGAATGCAGTTTTGTTTGACTCCAGAGCTTGAGATTTTAACCACCTGATTAAGAATGATTCTGCATAAGTAATCAGCAAGACACAGGGTTGGGTTAGATGTGATGTGAGCCAAGCCACATTGTATAACCAGAACAATTTCCTTCCTGTTTTATAACTACCAGTGAAGCAGTATAAGCTACTTATGATAGAAACAGAAGTAACTAAATACAGATGCCACTTATCGACGGGGATTCATTCTGAGAAATGCGTTGTTAGGCGATTTTACCGTTGTGCAAACATCAGAGAGCCCACTCACATAAACTTAGGTGTATTTGTATGTGCTGTACTTTTATATGACTGACATCCCTGCAGGTTTCTTTACACCTGCATCCCCACAAACACATGAGTAATTGTAGTGTCTGAAGCAGAGTGGGCTGGGGAGGCGTACAAAGGAATTGGAGAACTCAGTGGCATTCTGGCTTATGAGGCAGTAGTTGGGTCCTGTTAGATGTTTGGATCTTTTTCCAAGTGCAATGATATGTTTTTGGAGAAATTGAAGCTGGAGGGTGTTATGGTGTGGTTTATAGTTTTAAAATATATATATTTATTGATTTCAAAGAGGAAGGGAAAGGGAGAGAGCGATAGAAACACCAATGATGAGAGAGAATCATTGATTGGCTGTCTTCTGCATGCCCCCTACTGGGGATTGAGCCCACAACCTGGGCATGTGCCCTTGGCTGGAATTTAACTCAGAACTCTCCAGTCCACAGGCCGACACTCTCACTGAGCCAAACAAGCTAGGGCTCCCCTGACTGGGAATTGAACTGTGACCTCCTGGTTCATAGGTCAATGCTCAACCGTTGAGCCATGCCGGCTGTGCTGGCTTACATTTTTTAAATATATATTATTTTTTTATTGATTTCAGAGAGGAAGGAAGAGGGAGAGAGAGATAGAAACATCAATAATGAGAGAGAAAAATTGATTGACTGTCTCCTGCATGACCCACACTGGGGATCAAGCCTGCAACCCCAGCATGTGCCCTGACTGGGAATTGAACCGTGACCTCGTGGTTCATAGGTCGATGCTCATTTTTAAGAGAAGACTTCACTATATGGAAAATGGATATTAGAAAGCTAACATAGACCATGTAGCTATTGAAATGGGCCAAAGTCAAATAATGTTGGTTGGATTAAGATGGTAGCAATGAGGGTTCAGGAGAGAAAAAATACACATATTTGGGATATATTGTAAAGATAAAATATGAGAATATAAGATTCATAAAGAATTCTACTCTGTTTAAGTCCATCCCCAGCACACAGTGGACATTAACAGAGTATTTGATGGATGAGTTGAATAAATGAATGAATCAAATGTGTGAAGGAAAGAGAGGAATCAAGGATGAGTCATATGTTTTCCAGCACATTCAGTTTCCTGTAGCATTAGATAATTTCCACTCCATAGGATTATGATTTTCTTGAAAAAAAAAAGTTTTCCTAGTAGGGATTTAATGGCCGTATTTAAATACATAACTCTAAATATGTACAGTAGGTCCTTAAATAATGTCATTTCATTCAATATTATTTCATTATAATGTTGTTGAGATGGTGTAGAAACTTAACTCTTATTTATATCAATTAGCCTATGGTAACATAGGTTTCAGCATACATTTCACTGCAGTTCCATGAAACTATTGGCGAGGTTAAGTGAGGACTTACTGTACTTTAAGGATTTTCTACAATAATAGAAATAAGAAGAAGAGAGCTTCATCTTAAAAAGGTAAGGGCATTTATATGTTCCAAACCTTCATTTTCTGCTTAGTGAAACTGAGATAGGGTCACTTTTCCTTCCTCTTACTCAGTGCTCTTGCCCTTTCCTCCTTCTGACCTTCCATTTCTATCTGTTGTTCTCACTTGTCTCTATCATGGAGCCACATGGATGATGGACCCAGTATGTTATGGGGCCAACTTGGCATATTTCTCTATAGTGCATTGAATTTGTATCCTTGGTTTTAGGCTATTTTTCCAGCTATTTTCCCCCATTTATTTCCCATTCAGTCTCCACCTCATAAATATATTTTACAAAGAAAATGAAAACCTGCTCATATGCCTTTTTAATATGCATGCCAATACTTTTTGTTTTCTTAGGATGTGGGCAAATATAGAAGTTTTATGACTGCATTACATATTTCACCAAATCCTGGGTGTTAATACAATGGAAAGAATACATTTTAAAGATAAATAGGATTATTTGTTTTGAGAAGTAAGGTTATATATCAGATGCCTGGGCAATGGACTCCATTTTAGATTATTTCCAAAAATTATAGCCACAAGAGGTAATAATAATAAAACAAAAACAATATTGAAGGTTGTCTACTAGATTAGATTTGCTCTTATCAATAAAAGCAATAATACAGTAGTAGTGAGTTGCCTTACTTAATAGAAACATCAAACATCCAAGAGAAAATAGGTATATGACTCAGCAGAGATGGTAAAAAAAATATGGAAAAATGAGGAAAATTAAAGTGAAACTACTCTTGTCTCAGACTTACAAGAGCACAAGTAAAAATACTAGCTTTATACTTGAATGCTTACTCTGATTTTCTCTCAATCTGTTTTCTCTCTTACGGAATTTCTTTTACCTGCCATTTTTCAAAAAATCACCTCATTCCCAAATACCATTCTTCCAACTTTGCTTGTCTGTTTCTAAGCACTTATATCTTTGTTGCATCCAGGGCCACAGTCTACCATGACCTTGACTCTCACCTTCTGCTCCCAATTTTACCTCCAGGTGTCTAGTTCAAATGTCCAAGCAGAGAATCTGATTATCTGGCCTATTTACCAGGTTTCTGTCTAGCTCATGAATTTCCAGCCCTGGGGTCTGGTGCCCCAGTTCAGCCAGCTACCACCCCAGTGACTGTATATTACCTATTTTGAAATAACCACCATTAGAATTTATTCAAAAGAAAGTATATCAAATATTTTCATAGTATAGCATAGTATCTAAGACAATGAACTTTGGGTCAGAACCTAGGTTTGTCTCCTTGTGACCCTGGTCAAGGTTTTTAATCTTTCTATGCATGGACATAGAAAGACTTCTATGTCCTTTATATTTTTCTTTCATGTGTATCAGGATTAATAATACTTTCCTCATGGGGTTGTTACAAAGATAATGAGATACTGTTGGTAGAGCAGTTAACACAGTGCCTCACCCATAGTCAAAACTTCATATTGAAGCGATCTCCCCCAGCATGCACAGCAGCAAAAACAGGCAGAATCCCCCTCAAAATTATGCTCTGTTAGTGTTCTAGGTCAGTAGCATCCTAACTACTAGTAAAAATTAGTTACCCAGATTTATCTTAGTTATCTAATTTAAATTTTCTCATCATTATGATGTAAGTCTTTTTTCTACATTGTAGAGTTGTCAGAATCACTAGAGAAAGCCTGCAAAATGCTTTTAATCTATTGGCATCAGATGTTGTATGAAATAACATTTGTAAAACCTTAAAAGCTCCACAGAATGTCCCAGTGGCTCTCATGATTTCTTCTCTTTGTGACCGATGCCTTCCATGGTCTTTCCTTTCTCCAACAGAACATTGCTGTTCTGTAGAAACAGGGAGCACTGTTTCTGCCTAAACCTTTCCAAGTGTTCCATGTTTGGAAACTAACATTGTCTACTTTGGAGCAGCGTTTAGGCTTTTTTAATCTCCAAAGGTTCCCTTTCAAATTCTAATATGAAATATGGCATATGAATTCCCCTTGTCTTCTGAAGCCAGAATTTGTGTTCTAGGAAGAAAATAAAAACCACATTCTAGAAAGCACAAGGAAACACTAAAAATAAAATAGTGGGAGAGGCAAAGTTGAAAATACAGCTTTTAAAGAGAGGATCTGCTGACAGTGAATTCTTGGCCTCCAGGAGCACCCCTGGCCCATCTGAAGCAGACGATAGGCTAGAATACATGGGAGGAAGAGAAGGAAGGAGCACATTCATTTGACATAATCTTGGAAAAGAGTAAACTTCAAACCATTACTTAAAAATGTTGTTATGTCTCATTTACTAAGGTCACCAAGAAAGATTGTGTTAACAAAAAATACCATGTCTTTCCTGAGTCTAAATTATTCGAATACTGACCTAAGTTTGGAGAAAGTTTACTAGTCTGTCCCCTTGAGGCGAGCTGAGCTGATCTAACAGATGTAAAGTGTCACCAACATTCCCCTCAAAATCGTGCCAACTCAACATATGAGATACCATGCTTTAGAGCAGGGATTCTGGACATACTCCTGTGAACAAAGCTGTAAATATATATATTTTTTCATTAGGATGTGGCTCAGAGCAAATAGATAAGTCCCACCTTTCTCATTGTGACTCCAGTCCCTTTCTCTTCCGATGAGTTGAGGCTGATGACACAATCCTGACATATTTATGACACAGTCTAGCCTTGTTACTCGTAAGTATGGTCCATGGGCCAGCAGTGCTGGCATTGGCTGGGAGCTTGTTAAACATTTAGAATCTCAGCACCATCCCCGCCTGACTTAATCAGAATATGCATTGTAACACAATCTCTAGGTGACTTTTGCCTGTGAGAGTTTGAGAAGACTGGTCTAGAAGCACCTTGTGGGATTGAACTTTTATTCTTAATTCCATCATGGATTTACATTTGGGAAAGATTACTTACTGTGTTTCAAGAATCTCCATTTTTTTCGCATCCATAACATAAAAATAGTTTTCACGTTTCTTGGCAAAGCACTGGTGAGGCTAGATGAGATAGACTATGAAGTGCCTTCTGTGGAGAAGGGAATTAAAGTCTTGTTAATTTACGGAAGAAGACTAAAATATACTCTGGAGAGGAAGGATAACAATTGCATTGGAAACACTTGGCTGTCTGACAGAATTCGTTTATTTCCTATCAGAAGCCAAGGGAAGTGGAAATAATTAACCTGGCTTCTGTGTCCAATAGGGGAGAGAGCAGTGGTCTTTCCTGCCCATCTTTTTTCTTGCTGTTTTTACAATCTGGTAAAATAGGAGAAATAATCCTGTGCTTCCTGATATGTAATTATAATTTAGAAAAATATTGACATAAGAATGTGAAAGAGAGCTTTTTATAATATTACTTTACAGAGAAGCCCCTTAAAGGTACAGGAGTAGTCCTGTGGGCTAACAGGCCAGTGCTAATCTTCCATATAGCAATTGGGAAAGGACTCACCTCTGCTGTGGGCTCAGGTGCAAGCTCTGTTTCATTGTGTGCTTATATCCTTTTGTTCCCCTATGATTCTATTTATCATCTGTTTCTGTTATTACTGAATGCTCATTTAATGGCCCTGTGAAGACCTAAGCACCAGCCACTAGCAGCAGTGAAAACAATATAAAGTCCTTGTCTAGGGGTGGGCATGGTTAGATCCTGAGTATCTAGGAATACGTTGTACACCTCTCAGATTATGACACAAAAGAGCCAGTAAGGATATTTTTATGTGATGACTCGCATCACCATTTTTTATTTTGTTGTCCTCACGCTTGTGGGCTCTTCTGGAGTCAGGTTATTAGAAGTTAGACACAGAGGCTTTCAGTTTTAGGTTTCTGCTAAGGAGAGATGATGGCTGAGAAGTAAGAATAATGCAATAACTTGCCTTTCATTTTCCTCCTTATTTCTCCAAGAGCTTTAACCTTATCTCACTATTATCTCCAATTTCAAAATGGATCCAAAAAGAGAATATTATTTGTTCATATTTTAGGTGGATTCTGTATTAACTTTCAGTAATCTTAAATAGGTCCACTTCAACTGTGTGTTAATTTTAAAGTTACACACACACACACACACACACACACACACCTACATATATTCTCATTGCTAATGTTCCAAAATGGAAGTGAGGGAAAGAAATATGTGTGTGTAGAAGAGAGATAACTCTGATATTTTAACATAAATATATACCCATATAAGTATGTTAAACAATAATAAAATTATCCAAAAGGCAGTCCTTTTTTCATTTATGGAATGTATTTTATGTCACATTATTCTAAGATTCTAATTATTTTTATCTTTACCAATTTAATATCTGTTGAATTAGATACATAATCTTAATATAATCATTTTACTAAAACTGACATAATTACAAACTAATGTATTAGTCAAGAGTACTTTTATTTTCTATCATACATTTTAGTAGAATAACTTACCAGCTTAGTGAACAGAGAGAAACTTAAAGAAACCACTCTGTGTATCTTTGCTATATGTTTGCTTGATTTGCTTCTTGAAGTCTATTAAATATGTATTACTTACTTTAAAAATACTGTGGTTCTGAAGGCTATGTATTTAGACTTTATTAGAAGTAGAGTCCCACCTGCCTACTAGCTATAAAAAACACAGGGTTTCACAGAAGTAGGTTTACAGTTGTGAGTATGTAAAACAGAGTTTATTTTTGTATTATTATTTATTGATTATTGTATTATTCTCTATAGGAACAACTGTAAGCTTACTTTTGCCTTGTCCTTTATATAAAATGACCATTTTCTGGTGTGTCTGAAAACTGCGAGAGTCCCAACCCTAATGTCCCCTTTAAGACTCAGATGTCATTGTATTTAATTTTCTTAAAACTTTCCATGTCTCCAGCTTACCTGCAGGACTGCTAGCATGCTTCGTATTTCTGTGAAGGTGTTACCAGTGGTCTTGATGATCTCATAAAAGTTTACTTTCTTTACAGCTTTATTGAGATATGTTTCACCTATCATAAAATTCACACATAAAAACACACAGTTCAGTGGTTGTTAGTATATTCACAGGGTTGTGTAACTGTGGTCATAATTTAATTTGAGAACATTTTTAGCACCACATAGAGAAACCTGTACACTTTAGCTGTCAACCCCCATTTTTCTCCCTGGGGAAACCCCTAATCTATTTTCTGTCTCTGTGGGTTTGCCTATTTTGGACATTTTATATAAATGGACTCATATAGCATGTGGTCTTTGGGCATTGGCTTCTGTTACTTAGCAGAATGTTTTCAAGGTTCTTCCATGTTGTAGTATGTTCATTTTTTTAAATTACTGAATAATATTCCATTGTGTGTATAGGCCACAATCTGTTTATCCATTCATCAACTGATGAACATTTAGGCTGTTCCAACGTTTTGTCTCTGTGAATAGTGTTACTTTGAACATTCATGTACAAGTTTTTGTTACCACTCTTTAAAAATGTATCTTTATTGTTAAAAGTATTGCAGATGTCCCCCATTTTCCCCTTTTACCCCTTCCACCCTGCACTCCCCCAGGGCATGTACCCAAGTTTCAGGCTCGAACCCCAGTGTGGGGCATGCAGGAGGCAGCTGACCAATGATTCTCTTTCACCATTGATGTTTCTCTCTCACCACGCTATTGTCTGTGTCCATGGGTTCTGCATATAAGTTCTTTGGTTAATCTCTCCCTACCCACCCATCCACTCCCCACCTCCCCTTTTATGTTACCTCTATATATATAAAAATTGATTTCAGAGAGAAAAGGAGAGGGAGAGAGAAAGCTCCAGTAAGCTGAGAGCTTCAATGGTGTCACTAAATGCATGTCTCAGCCATGTCCTATAGATTGGCTCCATTCTCATGATTCCTGGAATCTTCTAGTTCACATCATCACACCACTCAGTTTAGGAAAAAAGGGAGATTGATTCTGTGATAACCCCAAACCAAAGTTTTTTGGTAAGATTTTAACTGGGTTTATTGTTATTGAGGTCCCTGGTTCCAGCTATCCTGCTCTGAAACTCGTGCTCATTCCTAAATCAATGACTGTGGCCAGCATGATGGAGCTGCCATTGGATTAACCTAGCACAAATGGTCCCCTGCATCTCGGGTAGAGTTGCTTCACTAGAAGCATTTGGGCTGGGGCTGGAAGGTTTGGTTAGGAACGTGAGTGGAGGAAGCAGAAAGAATAACCATTATCTGCTCAAAGCCACAGACCACAGGCAGGTTTCTTCTTTCAATGGCAGTTAGATGTCATCTGGGAAAGTGATTCTGAAGCCTGAGGGTGTGTATTAGTTTGCTAGGGTTTGCCTGTGCCATCACTGTATTTTTGAAGCACATAACTCTTTTGGTTTCATAGGTTCACAGATGGAGAGGAATTTTGCCACAGGATGAAACATTCCTTGGGTCTCTCCAATACCAGATATAGATGATACTTGGATTAGATTTTAAACTTAGCGTTGATGTTGGAATGGGTTAAAACTTTGGGGATGTTGGGATGGTATGAATATGTTTTGCATGAGAGAAGGACATGAATTTTGGCTGGCTAGATGGTGAATTATTATGGGTTTGATTGTGTTCCTCCAAAATTCCTATGTTGAAGTCCTGACCCCTGTACCTTAGGATGTGACCTCATTAGAAACAGAATAGGTGCAGATGTAATTAGTTAAGATGAGGTCACTAGGGTGAGTCCTAGTACAATATGACTGGTGTTCTTATAAAAGGGACACATTTGGACTCAGAGGCACGCACACAGGGAGAACACCCTGTGAAGACTGAGTTATTCTGCCGCAAGCCAAGGAACCAACAGAAGCACAGAGAGAGGCCTGGAACAGATCCTTCCTTCCCTAGCGTCTTCAAAGGGAACATGACTTTGCCAAAACAAAGTACCGTAAACTGAGTGGCTTAGACAACAACAATTTATTGCTTCACAGTTCTGGAAGCTGGGAGTCTGAGATCACTGTGTCAGCAGGGCCTTGTTTTAGGACCACCGTGTCCAGTGTTCTCACCTTGATTTTAACTGGGTTTATTGTTATTGCTTTTTTTTTTATTTTAATAGAAGAAACAAAAGTGTCTGGAGACGATGAAATGGAGAAGCTCTACAAGTCATTAGAGCAAGCCAGTCTATCTCCTCTTGGGGACCGACGACCTTCAACCAGAAAGGAGTTGAGAAAGTCCTTTGTGAGGCGGTGTAAAAATCCATCCATAAATGAGAAACTCCACAAAATCCGAACCTTGAATAGCACATTAAAGGTAAAAAATTTCAAACTCTAGATGAACTCTGTGGATGTGGGGTAAAGAATGGCTGCTTCTGCAGAGATTCATGCTAGTCACTGTGTGTGTGTGTGTGTGTGTGTGTGTGTGTGTGTGTGTGTGAGGGAGGGAAGTAAAAGCAAGTCCAGTCTCTGTGGGATGAGGTGACCTTTGGTGTTCTTGAAGCACCACAACACTCACAGGGGAAACCCATCTACTTTTCTACATAGGCCTTGATTTTTATATTCACGCCGATATAAAATTTCAAATGTTAAGCTCCTTAGAAGTCAAGGACCATGTGTAATAATTTTTGTGTGTGTACCTTTCTACCTAGCCCAACAGATGTTGATGAGCGCTTAAGATAGTTAACTTGTGAGAATAAACAGTAATATTAATAAGATCTTGGGATTCCACTGATTTATCACAAAGTGCCACTATTCTGTACTACATCCAGAAGAAATTTTCTAGACTTCAAATACAGCAAAGACTTAGTGACTCTCAGCTGTAGGCTCTGCAGCCAAGATACGCCACGAGAGCTGAGCAGTAGGAAATATATACTTCACGGTAATAGACCAGCAGATGTTTTCACAATGGGAATGAGGGAGAGTGTGCAGGATGTACTAACGCTATTTTCAGGGCCTCCTGTAACTAAAATGAGTCCTCAAAACAAAAGCATTCTGCTTTCGCATTTAGATTATAGCATGAACAGGAGGAGGCCAGGATACTTGGTCAACTGGTCCTGAACTAGCAAAGGATTTATAGATTCTGAAAAGCCTTGATAGATCCTGCAATTAACTTCTGTTTTGTGCATGTCCTTCTGTATCAAGAATTTGAGTCTCTTTCCAGAAAGAAATATCAGCAATCAAAGCACAAGGGTACAAAGACATGGCTGAGTGACTCTTAGTCAGATGTCCCAGTTAGTCAATAGAAGACCTCAGCACCCTATAAGGCTGCAAAAATGAGGCTGAAAAAGAAAAGGGAAAGGGGTATTTTAATTATACAAATAAAATCCAAATGCAGAAAAATTCCCTAACATTTATTGATGAAAAACATCACTAGCACACATTTTAAAGGCAAATATGTTATATTTCACATTATGTACAGAATTGATAAATGTTTGGTTACTTGATGTACTATGCCTTCGTATGTTGGGATTTTACTAACTTAATTGTGGTAACTGCTATACATGAATACATTTTTCATTGAACAACTATTTCCCAAATCTTACTATGGACCAAGCACTACTCTAGGGCACTGGAACTATTGAATGGGCCCCACCTGACAATGGAAGCAGAGGAAAACAGCTAGAATGCAATGTGCTAAGATGTTGTAGTTGATACAAGCTTAGGGTGCTTTGGTAGTCCAGGTGAGGGCAGTAGCTGCCTCTCTGAGGCCGTTAGGGACAGTGCTGACAACTGACAAATGAGTAAGAGATGAAGAATATCAGGATGAGCCCAGCTGGTGTGGCTCAGTGGTTGAGTGTCAACCTATGAACCAGGAGGTCATGGTTCGATTCCCGGTCAGGGCACATGCCTGGGTTGCAGGCTCGATCCCCAGTGTGGGATGTGCAGGAGGCAGCTGATTAATGATTCTCTCTCATCATTGATGTTTCTCTCTCTCTCCCCTTCTCTCTTCCTCTCTGAAAAACAAAACAAAACAAAATAAAACAAAAAAGAATATCAGGATGAGAAGGAAGGGCATTCAAGGAGGAGGAACTGGCTTGGGTAAATGTATGTCAGTGGATCATGCTTTAGCCCATGTTGGGAGACATAGGAAATGGAAGCTAAGGAAAGGATAGGCAGTGCAAGCCATTTCTAGAAGGAGAAAGACTATGTTCTCCACCTCTCATACAACAGGCTTAGGATTCTAGACCATCACAAGACCATGTCCTAGCCTGGCCACTGAGAGGCTAGGTTTATACACGGAATTCAAAGGTTTTAGCGGCCTCACGTGGTTCTCTGTAATCTCCTGCTCTCTGTGCACTGTGGCCATATAATTGATCAATCCAGCTTTTTCCTTCCCCCCTGTGCATTAGGTATCTATTGCTAGGTAACAAAAAAAATCTTAAAACTTAGCAACCATAATCAATAAACACTTATTTCACAATGTCTGTGGGTCAGGCATCTGGGCGTGGCTTGCTGAGGAGCTTCTCCCTCAAGGGCCTGTGATCCAGGCCTCAGCTGGGACTGCATTCCTTCCTCCCCTGGGGGAGTCAGTACCCCCAGGCTCTCTCATGAGGTTGTTGACAGAATTCAGGTCTTCACAGGTTGCCGGATTGAGGGTCTCAGTTGTTCATTGTCTGTTGGTGGGAGGCCACACAGTTCCTTGCCCTGCAGCCCTTTCTCAGGGTAGCTCCCAAAATGAAAACTGGCTTCCTTGAGAGCAAGTAAGACAAGGAGAGCGAGTGAACAAGATGGATCATATGCCAATGTCAATCATGACATCCCGTTATATTCACAGTATTTACAGTATTCTGGTCCTTAGAAGCCAGTCACTAGGTCAGCATGGATCCACAGAGGGGGATTATACAAGGGCATGAATACCTGGGAGCAAAGAGCACTGGGGGCCATGTCAGGGGTTATAATGCCCACTGAAGAACCACTCTCTGTACATTCCTGGAAGGAACCTTTCCACAGATCCCTTAGGCCTCACGAAAGTGTGATGCTGGGGCTGTGAAACATTTTCCATGCCACCTGTTCCTATCAACCTCATAGGAGGAAGGAAGACATAATTGTGTGGAACTTGACTTTGGTGAAAAAAATGCACATCAAACTATTCACTGGACAAAGATAATTTAGTACTGTATATTTATTCAAGTCGGAAGGCTATAAGAATTATTTTAACCATCTTTAATTAATTTTTAATTGAATATATTGCAATGACATTGAATAATACATTTATACAAGTTTCCGGGGTACAATTTATTTAAAAAACACAACACACTTCAAAGCTCAAGTGTGGACAAGCAGAGACAACAGTTTCATGCAGAAACAAGGGAACTGTTTTAACAATAGTGTTTATATTAGTGATAGGCACATTCCATACATAAAAAAATATCCCTGTGTGGGGATTGTATTGGAACAAATGTGGAAATTCTTCAAGAACACTGAGCAGACTATCATAAAAGGTCATGCTCTAATATAGATCTTAGGAATTTCTGATAGCTCAACATCCACTGACTTTTGGCTAAGTCTGCCTTTATTTCATAATGAATGATTACTGGAATAATTAAGGGGTCTGCTTGAAAGTTTATCTCAGGGTTTCCCTGGTCTATGTCAAGAGGAACTAACCCTTCTTTGCCCAACTGCTCCGATAGAATATAATTTCAATGCTTAGGTTTTGAATCGAGTTAATCTGCTGCATATTTGGAGTGAAAAATGAAATTATAGCATCTGTCTTTCACAGTATTTTTTGGAAGCCCTACCAAGCCCAGCCTACCTGCCAGAAAGCAAGGATGATGTTGTAAAAATGGTTCAAAGCATTGGGAGAGCAGGACCCAGCGTGATGCTGCTGAGTCCAGGGTGCTAGGTCCAGGAAGGAACTCAGAGGGTTTGTTGTTCCATTAATTCCTTTCCTCTAAATTCTTGTCTGTAGTGTTTTTTCTTTTATCCATTAAAAACTAACACAGTAACACAGACTTGAGCCAAATGGTAAGACATTTGGATTGTTTAGACTATAAAACATGTGTGGTGTTAGCCCAAAGTTGAAGAGACCCTTTCCCAAAGCCTTTTATCGGATTTAGAGGGATGATTAGTGCATTTTTGCCTTAAAAATTAATTTTCCAAATTTTGTTCAACTGCAAAGATCTTATTTGTTTTTCAGTAAAATATTAGGATCTCTCTCTGAACAGATGTCAAAATTTCTTTAGAGCAAAAGTAAGAATCCTTAAATAACTTCATATGAATAGCACTATGGTGTTAGAGGATGAAAGCTTCTTTTTTAAATACTGTTTTTTGATGGGAGCATAAATGTTGAGAACTCAGAGAAAAGACAGAAAGCTCTCTGGGCCCTGGCTCGACTTTCTGCCAGGAATCCTCCCCCGTTACCCGCTTACTTCGCCGCCCTCCTCTCTGGTCCTGGCCACCTGCTTGTTAACCTTCTTTGATTACTTCCCTACTGAACAATTTTTTCTCTTTTCTTAAACCTAAATTATATCTCTTGATTTTCATCTGTGATCACATCCTTATTCACTTGATTCAAGATGATAAATCTCATCACTCAGAGGGGGGGGGGGGGGGGGGGGGGGACTTTTCTCTTGAAATCTATATTATTCTGGCCAATCTAGAAACTGGAAAAGAAGAATACGAAAATCGAAAATGTAATAAAACAATAGATTTGAGTGATCATCTATGACCAGATACTTCATTTGGATAAAACAAGTGCTGACAATTCTAGAATCCTTAAAACTATGTGGAAATGTCTGTATAGTTAGACAGATATAGATATGTGATATACATATATAACATATAATATATATACTAGAGACCTGGTGCATGAAATTAGTGCACTCAGGGGGGGTCCCCTCAGCCCAACCTGTACCCTCTTGGAGTCCGGGAGCCCTCAGGGGATGACCGACTGCCACAGAGGCAGGAGAGGCTCCCACCACCGCCACTGCGCTCGCCAGCCGTGAGCCACTGGGCACACTGACCATGAGGGGACAGCTCCTGCATTGAGCGTCTGCCCCCTGGTGGTCAGTGTGCATCATAGCGACCGGTTGTTCCACTGTTCAGTTGATTTGCATATTACCTTTATATAGGATATATATATATGTGTGTGTGTGTGTGTGTGTTTGTATGTAACATGTATAAAAACATTTTTGTTTGTTTACGGAGATGATTTTTGGGGGTTTCAAATAGGGTTCATGATGCAAAAGAAATTAAAAAGCAAATGAATAAGTAGTTCATTCATTTCTTATTTCATATATTAATTTTTTCAACAAGTATTTAGTGAATGTCCACCATGTGTCAGTCATTCTTTCAGGTACTTGGGGATATAGCAGGGGGTATATCACACAAAATTACCTGCCCTCATGAAGCTATATTTAGGTAGAGGGAGAAATAAACAAAGTAAGTAAGTAATTTTATAGTATACAAAGTGATGATAGATTTATAGAGAAGAGAAGGTGGATAAAGAATGTTGAGGGATTGCTAATTAATTAGGATAGGCATGAAAATCCTCTTTGAAAGATGGAATTTGAGTAAATTAATTGTGTAGATGTAGGTAGTAAGCGATAGGAACTGGGGGGAAATATTCTTCTCATTGTTTCTTTTCCTAAAAACAACTGAACAAGGTCATTAGCTGCAAGGGAGGATGGGGGCAAGGCTTGAGTAAAGACAGGAAGTTTTGAATGAGTCCTTTGGAAGAGGGAGAGAGGAAAGGGATGAGAAAACGTGATGAAAGTCCACTTAATGGCAGTGGTCATGAATTTGAACTGTAACCAGTGAGCACAGCTGTACATTTTTAGCTACACATATGCCATCCTGAAGGTAGGTAAAGAGAGTGGCTCATTAATATATATGTATTGAATGTCTTCCTGCAATTGGCATTGTGTTAGGTATAAAGAACACAGCAATGAATTCAATATGTTTATTAACGCCTTCCTTACAAAGCTGTAGAATAGGTGGTATGAGGAATCCATGAATATCTAAGCATAACATGGGGAGCAACAAATGGTGCTCCGGCCCACGGAACCTTGGACATGAAGGGGAACCACTAAGGGGCTCAGCATTTTAGGTGGATCCCCGCACTGCCACGCGGAAGGTGGATTTGAAGTGGAGATTAGAGGCAGGGACAGGGACCCCTTTAGAAGGCTGTATAGCAGATCGAGTGTGGTCTATTGGACTTAGTATCTGAAATTAGGGTGATAGTCATAGGGATGGAGGAAGCAAGAATAGATTTGAGATAAAATTGTTAGGACTGAATGATCTTTTTTTGAATGTGGAAGCTGTTGCATCTTGTTTTGACCTCATTTCTTGACTACAGAAAGCTTCCCTAACCTGGGTCAGACATTTCAGAAATGTGTGTCATTGATTACAGAGGAGGCAGGGTGAGGTGAAATAATATGAGTAGATTCTATACTCTATTAGCACCAGTGCAGTATATACTGTTTTCAAGGAAAGTTAGTAGTCTTTGAATAAAAAAATGGCCTGTATAGTTATTCTGCATATATTAATTAAATAAATGTGTGTGATTTATTAAAAATTAAGATAAAATACAAAAATATATATTTTTTATTGTCTTATGTCTTAGGGAAAGCACTGTTTTCCATTTTACTTGGTGAAGTTTGGCTGGCCACTGAAATAATGATACAGTTATGAGTTTCAGGAGGAATAATGGTCACACTAAGACAGAACTATCACTGTGGTGTGCAAAAATGGATTAATCAGAGAAGCGTCACATAGGAGACCTTGGCTGTATATCTAGTTCTTCCACTGGGTAGGATACCTAACAGATGTCCTGCCATATATCTTAGGATTGTTGTAGGGATTTGAATATTAACGGATAAACACACTTTGATAATTTTTATGAATATGTATGTGCAATTATTTGTAAAAGGGATGAAGGTGGCTTATTGAAATTGAGATACTCACTACAATCCCCATCCCCCCCCCCTTTTTTTTTCTACTTGGACAGTGTAAAGAACATGACCTGGCCATGATTAACCAGTTGCTGGATGATCCGAAGCTGACAGCCAGAAAATACAGGGAGTGGAAAGTCATGAACACCATGCTGATTCAGGACATCTATCAGCAGCAGCAGGACCCTGCGTCCGCATCAGCCCCTGCAGGCTCCCCCTAGGGACTCCAGAAACCATCTTCCTCTGCCTCTGTTGAAAGTTCTGTTTGACAACAAGCCAGCATTCTCTGCCCTTCTCCCCCCAAGCAACTCTTCAAGATGTTGCAAGAGCTTACATTTTTCCTTAAAAGGAAAACTGAGACCAGTTCCTCAAGTATCAGCTTCCTGTAGGGATGCAGTCTTGGTGAGGACCAGCACCAGGAGCAGCAGGACTCCTTCCAGGTGTGGCGTTCCCATGGAGACTGGAGGGATGGAGTCCAGTTGAACAGTCTTTGTGTTCCTGCTGGGAGCTCAGTTATGCCAGATTCTAGGTGGAATGTGAAAACTCTAGCTTCTGTTCCCTGCTCTCAAGAGAATTACAACGGTCTGTGGACGAAGGATCACCTTTTTACCATAGAAATATTCAGTTCTCCAATTCTACTGAGTTGGGCAGCTGAGTTCTCCAAATCATTTTGTTGGATGAAGGAATGTTTTCTGTGGCAGCAACTGGAACAGGACAAATGTTTTTGTGGAACTGAAATCCCCTGCCCCTGGTCCAGAAAGGTGGTACCTTTTCCACGAGTGGAGAAACACTTCATAGCGAGTGGGGTGTGGGAGAACCCAAGAAGGAGGCGTGTTCTGTATTCCCCTCACTCAAAGGACAGCTTGATGGCTTCATACTTCCCCAGCTGGGGTTGAAGTAGATCTCATTATCTTTCCTTTCCACAGAACAGCTAACAAAAATGTCTCCTTATACTTGGAGGCCTCTACTCCTTCCCAGCGTTTTTGAACCACTGTAGGAGACAGTAACAGGTCCCGCAAGGAATGTTTGCTACAGTTGTCCTTGGGTGTGTGCCTGTGCACAGTATAACTTTATATCTAGGTTCCCCAGGATAAATATTGCTGATATCATTCTGTTATCTGAATTGTTTAAATACCTTTACTCCAAAAAACAACAATCAGCCAACAAAAACGACAGAGTTAAAACATGATTGTTTTATTTTTGTATGTTGATGTCACATTGTGTCCTATGTGAATAGCCATCTATAATGTTTGTTATTTAAGTATATTTATAGAAGTTCAAATTACTAGTGTTTTAAAAGATGATATACTATTCTATGTTTTGCTCAGTATATATTCTCAAAGGATATACATTTTTGCTTGAGAAAAATAGAAATACTATTGATGATTGATTCATTGGAGTTATTACATATATAATGTATGAGGAATGCTCAGGAAATCTTGTGGGATCAATGAGGGGGCATGCAATAATTATCTTTCATTTTCTGATTTATCTCTT
>NW_005365155.1:660578-665651 GCF_000412655.1 Myotis brandtii | reverse complement strand
TCCCTCCCTCCCTCCTAGCCTCCCTTTCTCCCTGCAGAGGGCTTAAATTTCTCTGTTTTAAGTCACCCCCTTAACTGGAAATGGACTTTCATCTTACATTATCCCTTTGGATAAATAAACTTTAAATCTTATGCCATTTATGCCCTAAACCAAATGAAACACAACTAATGTAGTATTTTGCCTAAAGACCTGTAGAAATTTAGGGGTCTGTTAAAGAGAACTAATTTCATTAGAGAAGCAATATGAAAGTCTTCCCTTACTAATCATCATGAATATTTTTCACCATAAAAGTAACCACAAACCACCAAAACCCCACGTTGGCCCTACCCCTAGCAAATGGTCATCATACCACAGTTTTCTGTATAGCATTTAACCATGGCTTGACATTCAAATGGAAATAACCCCTGAATTTTATCTGCAAACTAAATGGAAATAGTTGCTGGATATTTTCCCAAGCTTTACTAAGAAGTCTTAATACTTTGCAAAAAAAAGAAAAGAAATAAAAGAAAAACAAAACAAAACAAAAAACCGCCAACCTAAGCATTAGGAAAGAAAAAATATCAAACTAGAGAAAACACACACACACACACACACACACACACACACACACACACGAGGAAGCAACCTGTAGTGTTAGAAGCTTGTGTGAGATAAGAGACCAGGGCAGTAAACTCTTCAAAGCTCCTACACCAAGTGGAACGTGCTGGCCTGTGATGAGTGACTGTTGGCACCGGAGAGAAGTAACCATTCGTGTCCTCAGATTGGGATCTGAAGCTTCTGGTAGGAGAGGCCGATGCTTTCATCTCTCCTCTGGAAATGATCATTTAGCAGTTATTAGAACATTGATTGTGTAGAACTCACAATGTCAGCCACCTGTTGAGGGAAGGAGACGTAATGGAGGAAATAATAATGGAGTGTGACATACTGTTTTCCCACCTTTGTTTTCTGGTTCCCAGCACCAACCTATACATTTCAAGAGTTGTTTTTTTGTTTGTTTTTTCCCCCCTAAATTGAATTCTTCCAAAAGCTTTTGACTAGGGCTTGGGATGTATTTCAGTGTTCTACTTTGGCTTTTCATGAATACACATTTAACTGACCTTTTAGTAGACTTTCCCTTAGAACCATCCAGAAGCAAAGTAGGTTCATGAGATTACTTAATCAAGCCGTTCAGTTATTTTTCAAAGTCAAGTTAGTCTAGACATGTTTGCTTTGTTAGTTAAAGCAGCCACTTTGCATTATCTCCCCAAATGGGAGTTAAACTGAACTGTACCATTTTGCATCCTGCTCTCCTAGACCAAGGGGAGACTGCTCTACCCACACCTGTCGACATAGGGTCTGAGGGCTGTGGATTGACCCAGAACCATGGCTGTTCAGTAAGGAAGTAGAGAATCTCTAAGCGTAACCAGGTCCAAAACCTGTGGGCACCTTCTATTGATTAGGATCTGGATCGGACTCCTCCTTGGGGTTGCCGGGAGGACCACTTCTCACCATCGTTAGTCTGTAGACCCAAACTGGTGCCTGCTATGATACCCTCACCTGCTCTATTGCAGCACATGCTAAATCAGATGGCCCCATATGTGGGTTCCATCTTTTTTGCTTTTAATAATTCTTGGTTCTGCTACAATCCCAGCATAGTATCAAAGACCTGGGAAGAATCATAAAGCACATTTTTGCAGACTCCAGGAAGCCTAAGAAAGAACTTATGTTTGAAGTGAGATTTCAATGTGAACCAATGCCTTATATGTATGCAGCACTTTATAGTTTGCCAACAGTGTTTCAGGCTCCCCCTCCACCTCCCCAGTGGTCTTCATGGGATGATTGTGGTTTATTACTACTCAGTCTGATGGAGCGAGGAAACACACTCTGAAAGGTGAGGTGCTGGGGAGAGCCCCAGGTGGTATAGCCAGGACTTGCACTTGCTCCTCCCTCTCCCCTTACTTTGCTCAGTTGCTGTTGCGTCCAAGTAGTTGGACTTGGAGTGCCCATGCCTTTGTGCTGAAACGGGCACATGCTGTGGTGGCTTTTGCAAAGTCATCCATTTGAACCCCCCGGGGAAGGGGGGAGGGAGCCTTCTTTTCCTTGAACACAGTCTCTTCCCACAGGTTACTGTCCCTCCCGCAGTGACCTGCTGACTGTGAATTGGGGTTTAACCTAAGAACTCTGGGTTTCTTTGCCTTCCTTCTGAGAAGCCTACTGCTTGTGAGGTGCTATGAGACCCTTGGATGAAAGAGACACACTTCAAGAAACAGAGTGCATTTTTTTTTTTTCCTTTCAAAGAGTGTCAGGAGATGTCAGAGACAGAGCTTAGTGGTTTGGGGCCACTAGTCACGTAATTGGGATAATTTCTGTGAGACCCTTGGATGAAAGAGACACACTTCAAGAAACAGAGTGCATTTTTTGTTTTCCTTTCAAAGAGTGTCAGGAGATGTCAGAGACAGAGCTTAGTGGCTAGGGGCCACTAGTCACGTAATTGTGAGGATAATTTCCCCAGAAAGCCTTTAAATCACAAACAAAATCAGAGATAAAACATTAAAAAAAATACACTTTTAAGTCTTTTAAAGAGAGATGACATTGAAAGGTAATATTTTGGTACAGGCACACTGAAGATTTAGTGAGCAATTTAAGTACATGGGGTGCCTATCTGAAAGTTACTATTTATTGAAGAGCTGCCATGTCCAAACGAAGTTGTAGGGTGTGTTTCTTCTTCAGTCTAGTAGAAAACGGTATTTGATTGGGCTGTTCCCATGTATTTCCCTTCCGATGTTTTGTACACTCATCTCACAAGAGAAACCAAGTCCTAGAAATGTGAGCTGACTGCCCTGCCCGGGCTTGTGGAATATGAAGCTGAAAAGGAAAACCCTGAAACTGGACGGTAACAACCCACTTGAAATGGACTGGGGAGGGGACAGTTCTGGGTTCACACTATGACGCCAATCTCAGGGAACAGGATATTGAGCGGCTACACGTTTCTCTACGTGCTGAGACAGGAAGCTGTTTTCTTGCATCCTCTGCACATCTTTCTTTACTCTTCCCCATGTTACCACAGGCCACAGAGAAAACATTAAAAAAAAAAAGGATTTTTGTTTAAAAAAATTGTTCTTGCATTTCTCTTGCTGTGAGGAGACTTAACTGCTCTGTATTGGTATTTCTTCGAGTCCAAAGGGGAAGCATGCCCCATGGAAACACAGCACCCCATAATGAAACCAAGATTATAAGTCACCGTGTATGCTAATGTCCTTGCATGAGGGGGATGTGACTTGTAGCACTGCATGGTCTTTGGGGGCAAGATGTTAATGTGGAAATGACACCTTCAATTTCACCGTGCTTTCATTCTCTGTCACCTACCCTCTTGGATTATTCTGAAAAGTGTCACGGCTCATTTCTCATTTCTCCTGCTTTATTTTTTTGAGGTTGACTTGTAAGATAAAAATAAAACAAGGTGAAATATATATACATAGTAAAATTATATGGAAAAAATTAAAATATACTACTGGTGTTCATTTTCTGCAAGGCAATGTTGTATTCTTAAAAAAAAAAAAAAAAAAAAAAATTGTCCAGGAAGTGTTTGAGGGCTGGGTGTTTATCTTCTGGAAAGGTTACGGCGCCCTCTAGTGCCAGCCACTAAAATAGATGACTGATATTTTTTTATTTTTAAAGAAAAGATCTAATTCTGTTGGGAATTCTTTTTCAACAATAACTGATATGGTCTCCTCCAATGGGCCTCAGCTTACAGGTTTGTTAGCACAGAGATATTTATATTTTTCAAAATTATTGGTGTACAAACTTAGACTTGCATATTATATATCCCTTATCATTACTCAGCACCCACCTCTTCCTTAGAGATTTAAACATTTATTCAGATTATAAAAAAGTTACAACTTGTCCACATCATTTACTTAAAATACATAAGCTATTTCCATGAAAAATAAACAAAACTAATACTGAAATGGCATAATAAATCGCCTTTATTTTGGATCCACTGATCAGAGGAAGTTAGCCTGCATTTGAACTTGATTCACAATTCCTTGATTGCTGTCTATACAACGCATTGTTTTATCTCTCTCTCTCCCAATTCTCACTTTACTTGTTGAGCTCTAGCCTCGCTTTTTTCCAACTCACAACCACCAAGTACAATGTTTAGGTGCCATATGGAAGCAGTAAAAATTATTCTAGACCAGTGGTCAGCAAACTCATTAGTCAACAGAGCCAAATATCAACAGTACAACGATTGAAATTTCTTTTGAGAGCCAAATTTTTTAAACTTAAACTATATAGGTAGGTACATTGTTATTAACTTAATCAGGGTACTCCTAAGCTGGCCTTTGCTAAAACGTCCTCAATCTGATTGAGGTACTCTCCCATCCGCACTCGTCTTGTATACTTGTTTCATCTATCTCCTTTCGTTCATCCTCTCTATATGTCCAAACCATCTCAACATACCTTTCTCAATCCTCGACACTACATCTTCTTTCACTCCACAACGTTCCCTAAAATTAACTTAATAAACTTTACTTAAAGTTTTAAGTCAACTTTGCACTGTACGTGCGCGCCTGCACGTGGTATTTTGTGGAAGAGCCACACTCAAGGGGCCAAAGAGCCGCATGTGGCTTGCCGACCACTGTTCTAGACCAAAGGCAAGGGTATAGTCACTATACTATAGTGTGTTCCTGATTTCTATAGCAATCCTGCACCAGTTTCCTATTGCTGCTGTACCAAATTACCACAAATTCAGCAGCTTAAAATGTGTTTTCTTATAGTTCTGGAGGCCAGAAGTCTGATGCGGTTTTGGTGCCAGGATGGAGTTCCTCCAGGAGGCGCCAGGGAGATACATTTCCTTGAGTTCTCCAGCTCACCCCCATTCTTTGCTTCATCTTCAAAGTCAGCAATGTTGTGTCTCTGCATCTTTCTTCTTAGTCATGCCCTCCTCAGCCTCTTAAAGACCCTTGTGGTTACATTGGATTGGGCCCACCTGCAAAATCCAGAAAAAATGCCTCTATTTTAAGGTTAGCTGACTAGTACCTGGATTCAATTTCCAACCTTTTCATTCCCTCTTGCCCTTAATTCTCTTTTTAA
>NW_005365155.1:605014-660520 GCF_000412655.1 Myotis brandtii | reverse complement strand
TTGCCCACCATACATTTCTACTTCAAATATTCTGCTTCATCCCCCTGAATCATCATCACACCCCCACCCCCGAAATTCCAAGATTGCCAAGGTTTAACTACAAGCATGAAAGTCCTTTTTGTCATACCATGTGATTTGAATTGGATTTTATTAAAATGTGGATCACCATAGAAGAGGTAATTCTATCTTTTTGAGTAGAAAAGCAAAAAAATTTCTAGCTTTTATTTATTTATTATTATTATTATTATTATTATTTTTTTTTTTGCTGCAAAAAGCTTTATTGTTTCACTTGGTCCAATGCATGGGAGAGGGCTCCTGGGTGGTTAAAAGAATGGCCAGTGGTTTTGGGGCAGAGGCTTAGGCAAAAGCCAGACCCCAGGGGAAGGCAGAGGGGCCCCTCAAAGGCCTCTGGACTCCACAGGCTCCTGGTCGTGCTTGAGGGGGAGCCTTTTGAAGAGATACTCGCCCAGCACAGCCTGGGGGCCGCAGCCTGCGGAGGTGAGTCAGGTGTCACCCATCTCCTTGATGAGTTTCACCTCCTCACCCCGGAAGTGGTTCTGCAGGAAGTCACAGGGATAAGGGCCTGCAGCTCTCGAAGGGCCAGGGTCAGGTCCCTTGCCAGACCTCTGGTGGCTTCCATGGCGCCCTGCATTTTGCCCACTCTTCTCGGGGAGGTGTCAGCATGTCCTGGAAGAGAACTCGGCCACCGCGCTGGTTTTGCATCTTTAACAGACGCTGGGCGCCTTCCTTGTGCTAGAAGTGGCCCAGCCCTGGAGAGCCACATCTTCCGGTGGAAATAGAAGCCCAGAGAGAGGTGGGTGTGGGAGGCCCGCAGGGGCAGGCTGGCCAGGTGGTTGACCAGGTATTGTGTGTAAGGCAGGGTGCTTTATATACAGGGTGAGGCAAAGGAGGTTTACAGTTGTGAGTCTGTGAAACAGCTTATTCTTGTATTAGAAACAGTTTATTCTTGTATTGTTATTTATTAGTTTTTGTGTTCATTTCCAGATGAACTGTAAACCTACTTTTGTCCCACTTTGTATATTATCTTTTTAAAAAAAATTTTATGTGCGGTAGGTTCTATCCTTTTGGTAAATGAGGAACTAAACTAAAGCTCTGTGTGGTAGATGCTGTGCCCCACATTGTGCGACCAGTGAGGGCTGGAGGTGGGAAAGATTTGATTCCAGTTTGGTTTTGACTCCATTACTGAAACTCTGACCGAACTGTAGGGCTAGTACTCAGGAGCTGGGACCATACAAGGGTCCTCGGTTCATTCTTGCCTCTACAGTGTCTAGTATTGCCCTTAATTGGAATGTGGCAAATAATGATTGATTTGACCACATCAAAACAGCAGCAGAATGGTTAGGGCAGTGGTTCTCAACCTTCCTAATGCCGCGACCCTTTAATACAGTTTCTCATGTTGTGGTGACCCCCAATTTCATTGTTACAAACTGAACATAATTAAAGCATAGTGATTAATCACAAAAACAATATGTAATTGTATATGTGTTTTCCGATGGTCTTAGGCGACCCCTGTGAAAGGGTCATTCGACCCCCAAAGGGGTTGCGACCCACAGGTTGAGAATCGCTGGGTTAGGGTGTGGCAAAAGGGCAGCCCTCTGCAGGGAGTTTGCAGAAAGGGTGCCCTCTCCCAGAAGGCAGTCAATAGGGTGGTGAGTGTAGAGGTGGCGCCCCCTGTAGGTTGAGCTATTAAATCTAAGTTCCGTAGTTTCAGAGCTTTCTGGGGCTGCACCTGATCCTGGGGAGGACGGTGCTTCTTAAAAATAAATGGTTGAACTTTATATTATTTTTAAGGTTGATGATGAAATAAATAATAGGTCTGGGAATAGTGTGAGCCTGAAAGTTGGAGTTCTTAAAATTTCACTTCCTCTGGGGAGGATAAAAGCTGTGGTTCTTTTGTTGTGATAATGATGGACTGTCAGCCTGCGTTCTGCTCCCTGAATAAATGCTGGTAATTGCTAATTGTTTTGAGAAGAATACTGACTCATAGCCTCACAGCACTTGCATATCAATGTGTCAGAAACCTCTGTGCTTTCTGCTGAGAGCCTGAAGGTGTAGCTGGGGTCTGCACTCTTGCTTTTTCATCTTTCTGTGGGGCAGGTCAGTTCAAGTGCAACTTTTGCCAAGAGGTATCATCCTCCGGACGCTTAAAATGTGGACAGTGGGATCATACTCTTTGTTCCCGGCCGTTTTGGTCTGCAGATCTTGTCTTTTGTTTCATATACAGTGGAGAAGATGAAAAGTATTGATTACCTTCCTACAAGCTGGGTGTTAGTTAGGGGTTGGTGTACTAGTAAATGGTTACCCACACTTGTGAGGATCCTTAAGTGTGTGGACAAAAAGGGGGCACATGCTAACCTGACTAGCTCAGGCAAAGCCTGCATGGTGGCCTTGCAAACTCAGAGACATAAAGTCACCACAGAGGATGGTCTGGAATTAAAACTTTTTTAAATTAAAAAGCAGTCAATGGTGGGTAGTCTTGTCTTAGGCCAGTATATTCCCTGACAAAAATCAACTTTGATCTTAACTGATTCTATTGTCTTGTTGCATCTACCATAACATACCTTTGAATGTCAGGGTAACTTGTAACTTCCCTTTTTCTGGAACCTTCAGGGAACAACCGTTGCACCAGGACCCAGGGCTAAGACCACAGATTCCCTCATTGTCATTGTCATCTTGTTAATTGTTGACTGTTAGCTGTACCCACCTGTGTAAAAGAAGCATGTGTCTATCATTTTACTTATTATCCAATCCCAGAGGTCCCCCCGCCCCTTTGCATTCTCCTACCTCCCTCATCTATCACCAATGGATTTCATGTAACCCACTTATATCTCCTCCTTTGATGGTAACTTATAAAAATAGGTTAAAAAACTTCCATTCTGCAGAACATTATCTCAATACATTGAAATTCTGCTTCCAGGCAATGGTTGACAGTTTGCCTCAAAGTCACAAAAATTCTTTACAGGTTTGAATGCTTCTGACACTAACAAGTGTCTTTCACTCTGATGTTAAGGGCCTTTAGAATACACTTGACTTAATTTACATCAGCTGGGACTCAGGGCAAAGGCAGAGCCATGCCCTGAGGGCGGGACCAGTCAAAAGATTGGATGTCACTCAGTCTGACTCTCCAGCTACCAGTTTTCACTGCACTTTCATGTATTTGAATTTAAAGGGCTGTGCATGTTCGTTGCACCTGCATTTCAGAATGTGGCTTGGCCCCTGTCTGTGGGGATGTTGGGCCAGCAGGAAAAGAGGGCTCAGGAAGGAGGCTGAGGGGCTGAACGTTCTGGTGCGACAGGAGGTCCCTTAGCCGTTCTAGAGAGGGAGTGTAAGGTAGGCCTGAGAGAATTAGATGAGCTCAGCCTGCAGATCCACTTGGCTCTATCTAACATCAGTTTCCACATGATTTAGCTGAAACTTGGTACCATTGTTTGAGTCAAGGACAGGTGAATATCAGAAACGGGAGGGGTGAGAGGGTGCTGACAACAGGCCGGGAAGACAGCACTAGCGGCAGGTTGAACACAGGTAGGACTGTGCATGTATCCCTTTGATATGGCTTTCTGCTCTTTCATGATATCCAGGACCCACAGATTCACCCAGCCATTTCCATATGACCCACCAGGACTCTCTGGGGTATGATGTCTCAGGCTTTCTGAATGGGCAGAGCTGACTTATGTGTTTATAGTCCTCACCCCTCGAAAGATAATGGTTCGCCTACTCTGCATAGCAAATCAAAATAGTGAAAATAGTCAATGCTAAAAAATTCCAGTGAGCATTTGAGTTTTTCTGTTATGATTACATGGTGCTCTTTAGGGAATATTAATATCAAAATCCTTTCCATTTTCTCTCTCTATCTTGGTGCTTTCAGTGTGCCTGCTTTGATTGTCCTCTGAGAAAGTGCATGCCCGGTTTTGATGGGAAAGCTTGAGCACTCTGCCAGCATCGGGCTGAGCCAGGGAAATTTGGAATGAAGCCCACACGACTTCCTTCATCTCCCTGAGCCTCCAACTGTCCCTGCCAAGGCTGAGAGGATGAGGCTTGGATATGAGGCCCAGGTAGCTCAGAGAGGTTGGGCTCCATGGCTGGCCCAAGCCTTTCATATGCTGTCCATGGAGCCCCTCACCAGGGAAAGGATAGAACTAAAGTTCCCCCTGGTCTGGGAAGAGACTAAGTCCATCAGTCTCCCCTACGAAGCGTACACAAACGTAATAAGGAGCGATATCTCTTCTCATAGACTTCTAGTTATTCTGGTCTTTTTTGCTTTTTCACAAGACCCCTCTAATTAATTCCATGATACATACAGCAAGCAACGCTTCCTCGGGATGTGGAGGGTAGATTTGACCAACAGGAAAGGTCAAAGGCTCAGTTGGCCATCGGAGTGCCCCTGGAAGCCCCAAGACCCCATAGGAGATGGGAGGGAAATAAAACAGGGTTCTGAGATAACATCTCAATATGAAATCGAACTTAAACAGCAGTTCCCGTCACTTACTTTTGATAAGTGGGTTAACTGCTGTTCACATTTCTTCTTTCAAAGAGCGTTTCTTCTTTGACTCTTGTCCTAAAAATGCTTATGAATTTTTAACTAAGCTTCTCAGCCAGCTGGGCTCTGGGAGGGAACTGTCTGTGCCGGATTGCTCCTGCTATCTGGGTCAGAAGTTGGAGGGGAAGGCGTCTGAGTCATGGTTGAATAGCTTTTAACAAGTTGCTGTTTGGTGTGCAGCTTAGTGTACATAGTGTGGCTTCTGAAGTCTGATGCCTCCAGCACTTTCAGCACTTTCCGTGCGGAGCATGTCCCCTGACTCAGGGGTTGGGAGAAGGGGGAGGGATGATGTGGGGTATTGGGTGGGTACTTTGGTCACAACTCCAGTGCCAGAGTCATTGTATCTGCTCTCATCATCTCGACATCCCAGAGAACTCTGTCTTCCAGGCAGCCAAAAACTGGTTCAGAGAGATAGAGCACTTTTCTGCCCAAACCAAGTCTTGGACTGAATGTTGGTGCATCAGAAAGAAGTTAATATCCACAATAATACGTAGGGCTCCTGTGTTTACTCTGTCACATGAGGAGTCCTATCCCCCAGCAGTCCCTGGCATAAAACAGACGCATCTCTGTTTCGGGGTTCCAGAAAGAATAACTCATTTCCCCACACCTGGCTATCAATACAACCCTACTTCTAAAGTGGGCATCTGGGGATTTAGGTGGATAGAGTTGGGCATGGATGCTGCTTCCTGCTGATCTTTCAAAAATACAGATCCAATCATCTGACTTCCCTGCTTGAAAATCTCTGGTGGCTCCCTACTCTCCTCTAAATAAAGCATACATTCCTAAATAACATTCAAAGTCCTTTAAAATTTGGCTTCAGCCAAACTTGAATCTTCCCCCATCGTTCAGCCCTCAAACCCTATACTGCTGTCATAGGCCATTTCCAGGAGGCAACACTTTATATTAACATCCATTTGGCCTTTTCTATAGAAATAAGTTGATTCTAAAATTTATATGAAGCCCTAGCCGGTTTGGCTCAGTAGATGGAGCCTCGGCCTGCAGACTCAAGGGTCCCGGGCTCGATTCCGGCCAAGGGCATGTACCTTGGTTTCGGGCACATACCCAGTAGGGAGTGTGCAGGAGGCAGCTGATCAATGTTTCTCTCTCATCGATGTTTCTAACTCTCTATCCCTCTCCCTTCCTCTCTGTAAAAAAAAAAAATCAATAAAATATATTTTTAAAAAAATAAAATAAAATTTATATGAAGATGTAAAGGACCAAGAGCAACAAAGTCAATCATGAGGACAAAGAACAACGTTGGAAACCTTACACTATGAGGTGATCATGACTCATTGTAAAGTTATAGTATATAAAACTGTCTCAATAGACCAATGGAATAGTTTGAACCATACGTACAGGGTTGCCTGAATTATTGCATAGGTATAGGGTAATGCAAAGGAGAAAGAATCTTTTCAATAAATGGTACTGGCTCAATTGAATGTTCATATGGAAGCAATGAACATTATACCTACTTCATATCATACATATAAATAGTTTTCAGGTGGATTATAGGTTCTGAATGATAAAATCTTGAAGCAAATACAGAATATTTTCTTCAATTTGTAGTGGAAAAAGATGTCTTAAATAGGACATACAAGCCACTGTTATTGATAAATTTGACTATATTAAAATCTAGAACTTTCATTCATCTAATATGCCAGTAAAATAGTAGAAAATTAAGACATATAGTGGGAATGACTTTCCATACATATATCCATAGAACACAAAGAGCTACAAGTCAATAGAATGTGACATATAACCCAATAAAAATAGGCAAAAGCTTATCTAGTCATTTTACAATAGAGAATTCCCAAATGCCAATAAGGTTATGAAATGCTCAGCATAATTATATCAGGTAAATGCAAATTAACTCATAATAAGAGATCACTGTATACCAGTAAGATGGCAAAAATTGTTAAAAATGGAAAATATTAAAAGTTAGCAAGGATGCATAACACTGGAAATTGTTCACACACATGCTAGAGGGAGGGTAAACCTTAGAAGACCATTCAGTATTAATTATCAGATAATTCCACCCCCAGGCATGTACCCAAGATAAGTGCATATGTATGTGCACCAGAAGATATGCACATACTAACATGGTTTATGATAGCCTGAGACAGGGAACAACCCAACCGTCCATGAACAGCAGAATAAATGAATAAATTGTGATATATTCACACAATGTATGAAGGCCCTTATATGCCATGCAAAGTGACTGGACTTTAATTCGTAACTAATGGAACCCCTTTCAGAGGTTTTGAGCAGAACAGAGCTATAAGGCAGGAAGTTGCATGTGGGTAGGCAGAGAAGGTATTTTCATGTATTGGGATTTGGATGTAGGTTTTTCTTTTCAGAGGGTTCATGTCTATAACTATTTTCAATATGTAACTGGAGCTATTAATGTTATTTTGAAATAGCTGTTTTCTTACAATAAAGTGCTTTTATGTCGAGACTACTTCCACATTCAAAAAAATCGTTCCTAACAATATATACTATGCTCTAAATGTTGCCCTAGTGAAATTCCTGTTCTTTTTGTTTGCTTGAAAAGAATGTAACTTCATCAGATATCAAATGTATTTTTTAAGAGTAGATTAGAAGTGAATGGAGCTACCTGGCAGTGTGGTTCAGGGGTTGAGCCTTGACCTATGAACCAGGAGGTCATGGTTTCATTCCTGGTCAGGACATATGCCCGGGTTGTGGACTTGATCCCCAGTATGGGGCGTGCAGAAACCAGCCAATCAATGATTCTCTCTCATCATTGATGTTTCTATCTTTCTCTCCCTCTTCCTTCCTCTCTGAAGGGAATCTACACTAATAAAAGAGAAACATGGTAATTAGCATACGACCGCTACCCTTCCCATTGGCTAATCAGCATATCCTTATGCAAATTAAATGTCAGCCAAGATGGCGGCCGGCAGCCATGCACTGAAGCGTGCAGGGAGGCTTGCTTGCTCCAGTGACTGCGGACTCCAACGTTCCCCGCCTAACTTGCCGGCCTCTCAGCTGCAACTCTAAGCAACTATGTACTATAGGGGAGGGCAGTTGGGGGCGATCAGGCCAGCAAGGGAATGCAGTTGGGGGTGAGAAGGCTGGCGGGAGGGTGGGGGGAAGTTTGGGGTGAGCAGGCCATCCGGCAGAGTGGTTAGGGGCAATCAGGCAGGCAGGTAGGTGAGTGGTTAGGAGCCAGTGGTCCCGGATTGCGAGAGGGATGCCTGACTAAACCGGCAGTTGGACATCCCCCGTGGGGTCCCAGATTGGTGAGGGTGCAGGCCAGGCTGAGGGACACCCCCGACCCCGTGCATGAATTTCATGCACTGGGCCACTAGTAAAAATATATTAAAAAAATAAAATGAATGTAGCTACATATATTTGCAACTACAGATGTTACAGCAGAGGATTGATTTTTCAGTTTGTTCAGCAGTTCTAGCTGAAGGAGTCATGGTTTTCAAGTTTTAGGGACAAAAAATGGAAATAATTTACAAAGAGAAAAGCTCACTTCTTTCATTCATTTTGAAGAGCTAATCCAGAGCAAAGTCATCCGTTACTCTGATTCTGGTATGCCTGACCTACTTTGCATCACTTAACCTGGAGAATATACTTTTTAAACAGGTCAGCTATCATGTATGAACGAGAAAGACAAGAGAAAAATCTAAATTTGTATCACGATCAGGTTTTCTTTATTAGATATACATATATATATGTGTCATCATACATTACATGCAAGAAAATTATAATACGGCCTAAAATGTTTATGTATACTGGCACAACAAGACTAATACAATGCAAAATTTTATTTTACATATAATTACCTTAAACAGTCAAGTAGGAACAATGTAAAAATCACGTAGCGATACGCTCACTGATGTACAAGTCACCATTTTGATCTGCTCATGAGACCACTGTGATGTGGTGGGTCATCCTTTTGAAAGCTACAGCTGATTACCCTGCCCTACCTGGAAAGGTCCATGACCTGGGAAATGATAGCTTAGTCTTCACTGCAAGAGAAAATAATTTTCAACAGTGAAAAATAATTATGACGAGAATAGCACACTAATTAAACAACAACAACAAAAACCCCCAGACAAACAGAAAACTAAAGCAAAATTAGCGGGCCATCAAAATAAAGAATGTTGTATATCTTTAAACATTTCTTTTTGTGTGCTACCACAACCAACAATATATTCATCTGTCTCTATTTTTGTGGCATGGGCACATAGGTGAAATACTGCACAGTTACCCAGGCCAATATATTTGACTTATTGTGATAAAGGCAGATATGGGAGAAGATCTGAAAATGAACACAGGAAGCACGTTGTGCTCATTGTTAAATACAAATCTTAGTTACAAAATCTGTAAAACATGAACTATTCTAGACGTAGTGTATGTTATGGTTGGGCACGCCTATATGCTCTTTAGATATTTGACTGCTGCAGAGAATCCATAGGCAGAGCAGCAGGTCTGTATCTTTCCTTTCACCCTCCAACACTCCTACGAAAAAGGATGGATTATGCTCTTCTCACAGACCCTTGCATGGGAGCCACTAGAATGATCACATTGGTAGAGAGTTGATTGCTTCTGTTAGGTTTGACTTCAAGTTCAGAAAGGAAAGTAGCAATTCTGCTGCCATTTCTATTGCTGGGAGGAAGGTAGTTTGTGGGCTAGAGTCTGTTAAAAAAATATTTGAACTAACTCAACCACAAAGAGTCTTATTTAAGGAAACATATTCTTTATAATATTTTTATTTTTCCCAGGGAAAAATAAAATGAAGTGCTTTTAGTTACCTGAACTTCTAAAGTAATTAAAAATGTACAGCACATCTCTTTTCTAATGGAAATTATCGTTGGAAAGCACAAATGTGTCATTAATGTTACCAAAATGTAATGACAAGTGACAGAGCACCTAATGGTTAGATTTACACTTTTAAAAACTTGCCTATTTTCTACATTTGCTAGAGCAGATTTTTCAATCTCTTTTTTTGTAAAACTCCAGTTGCGAAATTTCAGGTTTTTCATTTAACATAGTGAAATGAAAATAATAAGATCACTTGTAATTTTAAGTTTTTAGAATTACTAAGTAGATTAAAAGGTCAGAAAATGCCTTGCCAAGGGGAGGGTGAGTTAGTGGAAATTGGTAATTCTTCTTTAATTCCCCCCAAATTAATGAAAATTTTTATACTGATATAAACATATAGTAAGTTTATATTGGTATATGTAGATATATGTTCCCCTTATATATATTCCATTTACATTGGTAATATAATGGGAATACATATACCAATATTTTAAATTTAATTCTCATTAAATTAATGGGGATTTATATTCTGATAGTCATAGAACAGAAATTTTTATGGTGGCACTATTACATTATAAGTTGCAGCACTGAATTTTATGGACCCAGGATTTATGATAATTCAAACTTTTCAGTGAAACTGATGTGTTGAGTGGAGATAATAGCATAATTTGAAATTCAAATTAAGATTTAAATAGCGAAGGTACAGTTGAAAGCATCTTCTAATTTTTATTTTAAGTTTATTTCCAAAATATAAATGTAAATAACGAGTCTGCAAGTAATTTATTGATTGTGGACTTTCAAATAAGGAGCTAAGACCTTGATAAATTTAATTTTAATGATTGCTTTCTATTTGGATTACAATCCTATATAATAAAAGGCTAATATGCAAATTGTCCCCTTGACCGGGAGTTCAACCAGAAGTTTGGCCAGGGGGCAGGGCCAGCTGGCCAACAGCCTGCAGCCCCTGCCCCCGGCTGGCCTGGCCTGAATTGGCCCCAATCAGGGCGAACCACCTGTGCACAAATTCGTGCACCGGACCTCTAGTTACCATCTAATTTTTAAGGATCCATTTTGCTACTGTGTGTGTGTGTTGGTGACATTTATTTTAAAATAAACTATATAAAGCAAAACACCTGGTTATGGATTTTTTCAAACAGTGGGCATTCAAACTCAAATTATACTTGTATGTGGGAGTCTCCAATATTATATACTATTGTCAGGAGCTTCTTAGACTTAAAAACATTATAAAATATAGATACAGATCAAAATTATTTTTTTTAGCATAATAGAGTCAAATTGACTTCTGTTTATAGATTCAACCTAATCTTAATTTCCCATTTTTACAAAGATATCTGTGTGCCATACAAAAACAGAGAGGAAACACTTTTAGTTTTTAAATTTATGTCGCGAACAGCATGGCTGTTACCAGGCAGTTAGCATTTACTGGATTTCTAACTCCTCTCCCACAGCGCCGCTGAAACATAAGGTAGCCCTTTTCCTCAAAGTGTCTGTCTTTAATTGCTCAGTCTAAGTGAGAAACAAGCCAGTTAGTGGACAGCCAGCATGATCACTTCAATAGTCTTCAGAATCAATAAGAAACTAGCCAACTTGATTTCCCAAGTTTCTACTGGAAGCTTCAGCCTTGTTATAAGAAAATGATACTTTAAAAGAAATACTCATATTTTTTTATGTGCATATTAATACGTATAGGTGAAGTCAGGTACAAGTAACTTCAATGGACTTTCCCAATTCTTACTTTTCATGGGAATTTTATTGTTGTGAACATTACTGAAAATGAATGGATCATCAACCATTATTAAGAATTATATTATGCCATTTGGCTTATAAATTTGGTTTAGATAAGGTTTAGTTCATTCTTAAAGAAGGAAGGATTTCATAATAAAGGTGAAAAAGAAATCATATAATCAGATTATTTCCATCCCTATTCCCTCCCCATAAATGTAAATAGATGGAATTTATTAAAACAAACAAAAATCATTGGGCAGTTGTTCATGTAAACAAATGTTTTTCTTATTGTTGTTATTTTCCTCCAATCCATGTAGAAATGATGTGATTGATTCGCGGATAGCAAGGGCATCCTAACAACACTTGACAGATTCTACTATTTACAATGTTGATTTTATAAATCCTGAAAATAACCTAATGTTATTTGAAACTCATTTATTTAGATGCAGTAACTTGCATGGAAAGTACCCAGCTGGGTAGGAGGCCTATTGGTTTTCTCCATTCCCTTGAGAAATAAGGGCCATGAGTTTCCATAAAGCAAGCAAATGAGTTTTGAGTTAATACAGCAGTGATCAGTAGCAGCTTCCCACTGAGTCAGAGCACTGGGAGAGCCTGGGGGCAGATGGGAACAAATTGTCTCACAACCAAAGAGAGTAACAGGAAGGCCTTGTTATTTTTCTGTTTTCTCAAAGGACCCCTGCAGAGGCAGGAGCGGGCACTAGGAATCGAGTTTACTACCTGCAGAGAGGCAGGAGAACAAGAATAGGCTGATGGGTTTCCTGTAGTAGTCAGGATATTGGAGGCTGAATTCTGACAGATTCTAAAGTCAAAATTATGCAGAGAAGGGAGCCATTTTTTGATGAAATGGTAATGTAGGTGGCCCACCATTGATACCATTGTAATTAGCTAGTTATTAATAACAGAAAAGAAGCAAAAGGAAGGCCAGACATAGGCATGTCATTTGGGCAGCTTCACCAGGACGCTGCAATTTCACACTCCCCAGGGAACCACCAGCCCATTCCCTACAGCTCACTGGAGGAAGGGGTCCAACAGAGGGGAGATGAATACATGCGCAGTAAAGTTGGGATGACATATGGATGAAGCCTGTCAAGCCTGGGGAACTGTGGATTGGCTAGAACAGGCAGGGCCATTGCAAGCCTGTGAAAGGTTGGGAATATATAATCCCTCCCCTCCCCTAACGGAGCTCACTCGATTGGCTCTCTCTCTCTTGGCTCTCTGCTCTCTTTGGCTTTGCTCCTGCCTGGGGTTCCCTCAATGGCCATGTGGCCATGTAGATCTCACATGCGGTGGACTGATGGAGTGCAGCAGAAAACACAACCTAAGCTGGCCTGATGCTGCCTCAGACTATGCCTTAACAGGATACGGAAACCTGGACACTGGCTTTGATTTTAGTTCTTCTGGAAGCAAAACAGGACTTCTTTCTTGGTGGGACAAAAGGAAATGGGACCTTGGAAACTCAGGGGTTTATTTCCACAGAAATAAAGCTTTCTACAATATCTCATCTCCCGGTGTGAGTCTCAGGAAATTCCTTTTCTTGGGATATCGCAGGGAGCCCAGTCCCACTAGCAACTGGTGGAGATGTGGAGATCTCCCCATCGATAATACCTTGATGTTAAGCTGTGAGCAAATGTATGTCTCAATTTTCCACTTTATTCAGGTGATGCTGACCCCCTGCTCTAGTCATTACACAGGGAGATTCATTCAGTACAGAAAATAGAGGAGCATGTATCTGTGACGACAAACATTCCAGAAGTAAAATATCTTGAGCAGCAACAACAAAAACAACCAACCAACCAACTAACCAACCAATAAACAAAAACACATCAAAGAGTAGGCAAATACCAAACAGGCATTCGGAAACTCCTGTTTTATCCAGTTCCCTTTATAAATAGAAACTCTTCTCGTTTGGAAGTCTCTGGTAATCAGATTCCTTAGACTGACTAATGTGCTCTAGTTTCAAAGAAGGTCTTGACCCTGGCAAGAGACGGGTCATATGTACCACTCTGCCAGGAAAAGTACAGAACTTAATATTGCGTCTCATTGCTATGCTGTATGATGGGAAATTCATGCAAATTGCCTTTTATTGTCTTGGGAGTATAAGAACTCTAGTATGTCACTCAAAAAAAAAATCAGTGGGATTTTCACAGTTTTAATTCTGATAGAAGATCCTCTAAAGACTTCATGAAGACAACTATACGCCTATAGATGGGAATATCTCTGGAAGCCAAATCTACCCAGGCGCTTGAAGACTGGAAGAGGTACCTGCTGATCTCTTGGCCTGGTTGTTTGGGTGTCACAGCAGTTCGGGCAGTGACATGCCAGCCAGATCCGGATATGGAATGTAAAAAATATCTCTGCAAACCAGAAGCCCACCTCTGGTTTCCAAAGGGAACCCAAGATGGGAGAGCCTGTGAGATATGTGAATTTTGAAAATATTGCATAGTGTGGAGGCACTTCTGCCCTCCTCAAAATGGGGGGAAATCGTTGCTGTTCTCAGAGATTCATCAACTTCTTCCTCCACTATGGATGGTGAAATCACAGTCATCAGGTCACACAAATGTAATCATCTCTCCCTTTTCTCCACAATTTGTTAATTCAAACAGTTTTACTCTACTTAAACTATGAAGCACCCTCACACTGCTCAGTGTGTGTGATTGTGTTTGATTTTACCCAGACTCTTAGGAGGACAGTTTATTTCTTTGGATTTCAAAGAATATCTTTGTCTCATTTCTTTCTTCCCTTTTTCTTCCTATAGTTCCCTTAGTTTGTATCACTTCTCCTCTCATTTTCATTTGGTATTTTGTAATCTAGTGTTTTCATTGAAAATTTCTAATATTAATGGGTAATACTAATCCTACTTATGTATTTGAATCAAAACAATAGACATTTCTTTTAAGAGACTTGAAAGCAAGTATGATAGCCTGTTCTGAAGATTTATGGTTTTTTTTTACAAAATTCAAATTGCAAGGCAAGAAGAAAAAAGTTGTAGGCACTGTTTCAAGCCACCTTTTACTGGCAGATTTTTGTAGCTAAACATCGTTATTTCAGTTCATGTGATAATACTAAGACGCATTTTCTTCACTGCCTCCAAAATGACCTCTGTGGTCCTCCCCTGGACCCATAAAACACACACACACTTTTCTTTGTTAACGATGCACACATTGCTAAGAATGTGATACTATAGATGGGATTTAAGCAATGACCCTCTTTCTCAATTGCACTGGTTCAGATGTCATGCCCATGATTGTGGGGTGAGAGGCAAACTATATTTGATTTATGTGATAGCCCTGCATGACAACAAATCACTGAGATGTCCAAGCTTTGGGATGTGTGGACACAGGCAAATTCAGTCACTGCAGAAATTGTGAGCCTCCCTCCTCATGAGATCCACTTAATATTACCCTTCTTTCAAAACCCAAACTGAAGACACCTGATCTGAAGAAAATAAACATATCTATGCTTCCAATGAAAAATTTGGCACTGTTGTGATTAATATCAGACAATGTTTACACCAACACAGGACTGTTTTATGTTGTTTTCACAACTACAGAGTTCTCCAAAAACAGAGCTGTAAATCTATCCAGTGAAGCTGCTTGCACTCAAGCTTGGTTCTGGGGGTTCCTGTTTCTGATAGATTCTAAAGGACTTTTGCAACTTTGAATAGATTGATACCTGCCCTGCAAATCATCTGGGTGCTTCTTAGAGAAAATCTCTTTGTATAAAGGGTAGCAATGCCAGTTACTTTCTCTAAGTAGTTGTGAAGTGTGCTGCAAAATAATTAGAATGGTGGAATGATAAAAATGAGTAAGCTCACCCCTTCCTTCCTTATCCAATATTGGTTCTACTTGAGTCTTAACTCAATTTTTCTAAACAAATAAACAAATGTCTGTATTGTCTCAGAACTAGTAGTAGACTCTGGGAACATCTTAATCTAATGCCAGAGACTTTTATTTTTTTCTTCAAGCATATGAGGATCTCTTTTGGATATGAATGGATCAAAGACATCTAAGTTTCTGGAGGTTGGGAGCGAAGGAAGAGCTCACCTCTTGTACCACACAAGTTTATCAGGCTGTTCCTTTTAGGGATGGGGTCAGGGGCATAGCCAAGCATTGGTTCCCAAGTAGGTTTGCTGTGAAATGCAAGCCTGCACCTCTCTCAAAGCCCAGAGGCACAGTAACTCTCCCAACGTCCTCTGTAATTTTGTAAAGCTTAAGTGCAATTTCAATGCAGAATTTAATGGAGTTACTTACTATCCCTTATAGGAAATGCAAAGTGAGTTGAAAAAATATATCATTAAATTTGTATTAAATGTGTGATGAGAAGAACCCCAGAAAATTGATCTTTCTCTGAATATATGCCCAGGCTCTAGAATCATCTGTTCATATATTTGAGTCAAGAGATGCTTTAAGAGATAGATATATTCATTTAATGATTTCTGAACTCTTAAAACTCCTTTAAAATGCATATGCAGCCCAACCAGCGTGGCTCAGTGATTGAGTGTCGACCTATGAACCAGGAGGTCACGATTTGATTCCCAGTCAGGGCATATGCCCGGGTTGCAGTCTCGATCCCCAGTGTGGGGCACGCAGCAGGCAGCCAATCAATGATTCTCTCATTGTTGATGTTTCTATCTCTCTATCCCTGTTCCTTCTCCTCTCTCTAAAATCAATAAAAATATATTTTAAAAATGCATATGAAGCTATTAAATGTTTATTTGAAAAGTCCCTTGTTAATAGGAAGCACTTTTTTAAAAAGATGCCACCATTTAATTCCTTCAAGACCTTTACTTTTAATCTACCCTTAACCCACTTTGAGTGTTCTTAAAATCTCAGTGTCAGTGGTCCTTATTGTAACCCAAGTGCCTAGGACACAATAATATTGTTGGAATTAAGTTGAATTTGACCCATTTGCTGCTCCCTTTAAGAAATGTTACAGAATTGCATGACACCAGTTTGAATATTTGCCATACACTGCAGCCCACTAAGTATTTGGTTTTGCTTAATTCTTAAACAGTCAGTAATGTACATAACTGGAAAACAATGACTGTGAGTTGAAATTATTTCTAATTCAACTCAACTGGCTCTTGGATGGATATCCCAAAGTTCAACTCTTTGACGTGTCACGTTAGGTCCTAAAGTCCTAATAACAATGGTCTTAAATATAATCTGGATGCCATATTCTGTGACTATGAATCCTGAAGTATCTTACACAGAGAAAATATAGTGGTAAGGCCAAGGTACCCAGGCAGGTCCACATTTCTTCCTACTTCTCCTAACCCAAGTAGTATGTCCTGTCAGAAAAAAAATGATGTGGAGAATCTTTGTTAAGGATCTTGATGTGTCTACAATGGCAGTAAGAATTCCTTGAGACACCCATTTCCTATCGGCTATTTCCCGGAAGGGGGCCGTGCTTTTGGCTGCATATAAACAGGAGCATGTGTGGCCAGTAGAGAAGCTGAGAAGCTGAGACTACCAAGTCCTATCCTCAGTTTGCTTTGGAGAGAAGGCTGAAAAGTTTGGGAAACCCCAAGAGGTAAAAGCAGCTTCTGCAGTATTTACGGCTGAGGCCGGAAGCATTGCTCATGGGCCACCTCATCTTGGTGATTGCTGGCAGACTGAGAATGTCTGTACAAATTGTTCACCTTAGTTATAGGAGAAACAACACGTTTTGAATGAAACATTTAATCCAAGCATATGGGAAGGGTTTGACTTTACTTTTGAACAAATAAACATACTTGACTTAAGGGCTTTAAATGCTTTGGGACTTTGTGACCAATGGGGTCAGAAAGGATCTTTTCTTTGTGTCTCAGTTACTTATCTTGACGAGGCTTTGTGTCTGTGCTTCTAAATTTTAACTTTTCCCTGGATCCTGAGATGAAAAGGGCACACTGTGAGAACACTGAAAAGAGAATTCTGTTAGCATCTTTTTAGGTAATATTAAATGAACTAAGTGTGCCTTTTCAATGATGAAATTTGCAAGTGAATGGATGTCAGTTTTAGCAATACATGTCATATTATCTAAGGAAGTGAATACCGTGTTACCAACGCAAACCTAATTTTTGGAAGAGTTTATTTTAAAGCTGCCAACTGTCTATTTCAATGTTGAGAAGTGTTTCCAACGGCCAAATTAAGAGCTCGACTTCTTTTGATGGCACTGTTGGAAGGCCATTCTATCACAGGTGGAGTTTCTAGTGGAGACATTTCCTGTCTTCTCAAGAGGCAGGTCACTCTCAAGTGAGCAGAGTGGTGGTTCCCATGAGAATTCACCGAGTTTATCTCTATTTTTTGACATGGGTAGTTTTCATTTCTAATTTTCACTGTAAATAGAGAGCATTTGCTAGATAGTAGGCCAAGCTTGTTATATTCATTATCTCACTTGGTCCTGACCACAGCCCAATAGTTTTGCTATTATTGGCCCTGTTTTTAAGAGGATACTGGAGCTAACAGAGCTTACATATGTTGCTCGAAGTCACAAAGCCAAAAAATGCCACAACGTGTGCTTAGACATGGATGCAGATGACTTTGAAGCTTAAACTTTTAGTTTCTTCACAAACTTTTTATTTAACATCATCAGATTGTTAATATGGATCAAGACTGTTACAACTAAAGGTTTAAAACAAAAATGAGAGTCCAGCCAGCATGGTTCAGTGGTTGAGCATTGATCTATAAGCCAGGAAGTCATGGTTTGATTCCCAGTCAGGGCACATGCTGAGGTTGCGGGCTTGAAACCCAGTGTGGGGCATGCAGGAGGTGGCCAATTGATGATTCTCTCCCATCATTGATGTTTCTCTCTCTCTCTCTCTCTCTCTCTCTCTGTCTCTGTCTCTCCCTTCTTTTAAAATCAATAAAAATATATTTGAATAAAAATGCCACTCTCTCTCTCTCTCTCTCTGTCTCTCTCTCCCTTCTTTTGAAATCAATAAAAAATATATTTGAATAAAAATGCCACACACACACAAAAACAAAACAAAAATGAGATCAAATACCCAGTGACTGACACTTGCCCCAGCCTTGTCTCATCTCTCTCTTTCCTTCACAGTGACTGGCAGGGAGAGAAGGCTGTAGGAGGAAAGTAACCGTGAAGGCTGAGGTTAAAGGAGAGAACAGGGCCTACTTGAGATTAAAATCTCCACAGCGAGTAATTAGATGAAGAAGCAGAACTTCCACTTCACATCTACAATCTGCATTACTGTGCCACCGAACTAGGAAGAGATCCCGTCTACAAGGACAAAGCAGAACAATGCATTTTCTTTGCTTTCACATTTCATAAGAAACTTGAGCCCATCTGACTGAGTCAAGGCTGCTACTTCCCTATTTGCCAGGGAATTGCAAGGTAGTTTTAGCAAATTTATGATAAAAGTGGTTTTGATTGAAACATACTTATTTGCTTTTAATTTGAGAGCTGGTCATTAGGCTGAGCTAGTGATTGTTGAGAAACAACCTTATGAGCAGAAAGCAGTACTATATCATTTTGAGAGAGCTCATGCTATTATAGCTCATTAAAAATGAATTTTCCTCCCCAGTGACTTATATACAAATATTACATTTCCCCTTATTGTGTTTCATTTGAAATATTCCTTTTACTTGTGGAAGCCCTAGTAGTACATATATATAAATATATATATACACATACATCTATTTAACATTCTAAATTATTTTAAGGCCCTAGTTTTACTTTGATCAGAAAATGTGAAAAATTAAAAAATAATGCATATACATCCTGGGACATAATATTTGAGAAATGGAGGAGGTTATTAGAGGCAAATATAAGACTTCATTAGAAGGAAACATTAAAACACTTATCTTGGCTTTTGTTTTTTCTTCATCCAGTTGATACTTGGGTTGGGTCCACATAATTACAGCCTATCAGATCTGAGACAGTAAATACAGTTATTCTGATCCATGACAGCTGTCTTCCTGAGACATCCACTTTGGATGTCTGGTGCATATCTGTGCCTTGTTAGATTGAAGGCAGATGCAATTTTAAAGCTGGTGCTACTGGCAGCTCCGGAATGCTCTTATCAGGGAAGCGGACACCTAGTTTTCTACTTGTGTCTTCATGGATAACTACCATCTACTTGATTCCTTTAATAAACGCAGACAAAGATTCATAGTGGAGAGCTTTCTGGCATGGGCCATCTGACTTGAAGGTCTATATAGATCAAACAAAATGAGTGATTGCCAAATCTGCGGTGTTTCATACCAGCCAAAGAGAATTGTCTTAGAGAAACTACTCAGAAGACTGACATTTTACAAAGAAAATCTTGGCATTTAGCAAAGATCAGAAAGACCAACATATCAGTGCAGACATTACATAAACACAACCTTCAGGAAAGTATTCTTGGGTCATTGTCAATATTTCATGTCCAAGTAACAATACAGGATTGAAAAATAGATGATCTATTTTTCTCTATGGTCATATGAGTCTATCTGTTTTGAGATTAAGCTTATTGAATCCATATTTTTAGAAAATTTTAAGCTGTTCTAAAAGTCATCAAAAACATCTGTCAATTTATCACTCTGATTCAAAAAGCACAAGTATTCTGAGCAGCGTTAACAAAAGAAAATTATATGTAAAAGGAGCATGCTGTGTGGAGAAACTACTGAGAAATGAAGAGTACATTGTAGTGCTTGACTTCCTGCATGATAAAATGATGAGCTCATTGACCCCTATTCCCTTTTGAACGCTTAGGAAGCACTTGCAATGCACAAGAATCAACCTTTCTGCAGCTGACACATTACTGGGTTTCAGATTGCCTTTCATGTTAATCTCTTCCCTGGCAATAATGGAGATGTTTTTCTTTAAAATATAGAACCAAGAAACGAAGGTAGAAATGAAGTCTTATCCAGAAGATACTTTTAAGGTTAACATTAAAGGTCAAAAACAGAGCAAAGTATTGTCTTACAGAAGACTAGAAAGTCTTGGATGTCCACCCAAGGTGCTTTGATCAGAGGTAGCATTTACTTCACGTGTTACTATGGTGAATTAAACAATCTGTGGTTTTTCTTTGATGAGGCCATAAATATTTGCTTGAAAAAAATATTACCTACAGAAAGTTCATCTTCCATGACGACCTGAATTTACAGAATGTAGCCTGTTATGGTCCCATTGGGCATCTTCCTTGTGATTATGTACACAGGCTGAACTCATTAGTCGTTCTTTCCTTCCCAGTGCTTGACTTAGTTGGGATGTCTCTCTAATGATGCAGAGTGAAGTGACCAGAGAGGAATAAGTTTTGATGACAGAGCAGACACATTCCTCGAACATGAAAGCTTCCCACACACTCGGGCAGTGACCTGCTTCCACATAAGATGGTGGCATCTAAGCTCAGTGAGGGTCTCAATGTCAGGAAGACCCAGTTAGGGCAATGGAGCTGTTTCTACTTCCAGATTTTCCAGCTAGAAGAAGAGAAGAAAAAACAAAGACAGTGAGCATTTCAGATTGGGTTATAGCACACATTTATTGGGCATCTTCTGTGTGTCGGAACTGTATTGGGAGTCTTTGTGTATACTTTTTCCTGCAACTCTCAGAGTTTCTCTTAAATGTCAAGATATTATATAATCTCTTGGGTCATTATTCATAATCTCTTGGGTCATTATGAGTATGTTTTTGTATTTGTATACACTAATGAATAAGAACTATATACTAATCATCAAAGATATATTTTTGATGGCTTCTCTTAAAATATATATTTTAATGCAAACTCTTTTCACCCCTCTGTCCTTGACCCTATTTTTCTCTCCTTATCCTCACACTATTCATGATTTGATCAAAATTTCAAAAGAAAATTGCAGCATGTTTTGTTTTTATTTCTGGACAAAGACATTTTTTATTTTCTCCTCAATTCTCAAAATGAATGGATCTTTTTCTGAAGAAATTGGTTTGAAGTTCTGGGATTTCCCCACCCCCACTACTATTGTGAAGCTAGCCTCCCTGCCCTCTCACGGGGCACAGTTTCTGTAAATTGTCACATAAGTAATGAAGTAGGTCGAGGTGACCACAGCATTGACCAGTGTGTGACTGCTTAGTCCCAGGGAGGTTTGTTTGCTGCTTGCTGCAGAAGAGCTGAGCTCTACACAACCCTCTGTGTGTGCAGCCACCATGAGGTTCCATTGCATCATCCTGTAGGAGTGTGGGCAGGGAAGGTACTACCATGAGAAACCTTCTGCTGGCCCAAGGATGCAGAGAGAGGAGTGAGGGGCCCACCTCTGTCCTAGTTGCTGATAAACACAAATTGAGTTGATGGATAGAGGCTGAAGGATAAGCTCTAACCAGCTGCCCAAATGGTGTCTGGTTGCTGCTTGCTCTCCCATGGACTAGGGGTCTAAGAGAGCACTCTGGGCCTCACCAGCAAGGAAAGTACAATTGCACCCTGTCTCAAGTCAAAACTGAAAACATCTAGAGGACAATATGCCCCTACAGTGAGTAGAGAGATGCAGCCCCACAGTGAGAGGGAAAGGAAGAAAGCCCAGGGGTGTTTTGATCAATAGACTGAGGAACTGACAGACACACGGCTGACAGAGGAGTGGGGAACGTTATGCTCTTAGAGGGTAAAGGAAGCACCTAGGTTGTTTGACGTTAGTCCCCATGATTTAAGCCGCTGTGCATAGTATTTAATTGGGACAGCATCATTCTTCACAATGAGGTTTGCCACTGTGGAACCCCATTTTAATGACTCCATGATGGCTAACCTAAAGAGACTTTCTTGAGGATAGTAAAATCCCATGAAATTCCATGGAAGAAGCTGTTCAGAGTCTGAGGGCTGAAGTTGCTCTAGACTGCATCAGTCCTAGATGGACTGATCATGACAGCCTGATCATGATTCTTATCTAGAAAATGGCTGATGAAGTTTTTAAGATTGCCCCCTACCCCCCAAGGTGTCCCACTTCACTATCTTTCTCGCTGTGAGGCCCTGTGCTGGAAGCTGTGTTGATTTAGGGCCATAGATGTCCAGGATAGTACTTCCTAAACCGGGACTCTGGAATCCAAGACAAAGCCCAGGACAGAAAAACACAAGGCATTGTGGATATGCCTATTAAAATCAAGGTTCCCAAAGTAGGGACTGAAGCAATGAGCACCAAAGACTTGCAGCTCAGATATGAGGCTCTGTTGGGCTCCAAGGAGGCAGTTAGTCATTCAGGCAGATCAAGCTCTGCATGCTTCTGTAGATCCAGATGCTTTGTGGAGTCACTCTCTCTCATGCAGGAACCAGAAAGCCAGGTGGCTGCCTTAGAACAAATGGCTCCCTCAGAACCTCAGTCCTGCATTGGGAAGCCTTTAAGGCAGGGGTCCTCAAACTTTTTAAACAGGGGGCCAGTTCACTGTCCCTCAGACTGTTGGAGGGCCGGACTATAGTTTTAAAAAAAAACTATGAACAAATTCCTATGCACACTGCACATATCTTATTTTGAAGTAAAAAAACAAAATGGGAACAAATACAATATTTGTATTTGCATGTGGCCCGCGGGCCGTAGTTTGAGGACCCCTGCTTTAAGGTGCCTTCATTCTCAAGAGATCTCAGAGGGTCTTACCCCTTAAGGAGGGCAAAATGGAGTAGGGGAGAAAGAGTGGGCAAGCATAAACTTCTTTGTCTTTTTGATATCTGTGCTCAGATGACGAATATACCAGGCTCTCTCGAGGGTTGAGGACCACTCATTTACTAGCCATCTTTGGAACAGAGTCAATTAGGGAAGGCAGTGACTGTGACATTTGAGTGGGGCTGTTATGACCACTTCTGCTGCTCCCAAGGCTATGTAATTGGTATTGATAATTTCCATGCTTGTTCTGTGAATGCTCATAATGTCCATGGGAGACATGCCCAGTCTGGAAGAGCTACTTATAGAGAGGTGAGGGTGGGACACAGACACAACAGATGACAATTCAGCTTCAGGTTCCCTTCTGGTAGAATAGCCTTGTGTGGCCAATGAATAAAGCTCTCGGGGTCTGGAGACTGATGGAGGATCATTGCCAACAGAATTCAGTTTTTGCTTCTTCAGTTCTGGCTGTTCCAGACATTGTGACCGTAACTGAATCAGTTGCCCACGATGGCACCTGGAATGCCATCTTGGGCTTTGGTCATGTCTTTTTCTCAATCCCTTTGGCACTTGAAAATCAAGATCCTTACCCTGACTCAGCTTCCTAAACATGCTACTGTGCAGCCACAGTAATACTTAGTTTCTCCTGTGATTTGTCACCAATGAGTAGGTCAGAACCCAGAACTAGCCCCTCTCTTCTTGCAAGTGACTTGGTCCTACTATGATGATGATTTTATGTCAATAAGCCCCAATGAAATTAGCAGATGCTAACTCATGCGAAGGCCCAGGATTGGTAATTAATTCTGATAAGATTCAGAGACTAACCACACAACTCAACATTTTGGGAGGAATGTGAGTAACCACTTAAAAGTGGATCCTAATGACAGTAAAGAAAATATTTCCTGTGCGATGGCTTCCCAATACCAGAAAGGAAGCTTGGCACTTCATTGCAATATTCAGGCATTGAGACAATCTGTGCCTTATCTATGCATGCATTTTGTTGAGGCTGCAAATAAGCTAATTAGAAAATCTGCCAAATTTGGAAGGAGACCTATTGGTGCCTCCCTGGCACCAATAACCACTTCAATTGGGGAAGGAATACTTTAGACCTTGGAGGTACTGGGAGGGGGAAATGATGGACTCTTATCTTTTTCTCTAAACTCCAGTCCTGCATCCTGGTAAAATAATCACGTGCTCCACTGAGACAAGCAGCAGCTCTGACTGCCAACCTGACCTACTTCAGGGCTTATCACTTCAGCCGATATGGATGGGATCAGAAAAACTCATGTGGGCTTGGCTGGCCCTGAGTTACTCTACGTGCCTGATATTATCAAAGGCGGCTCCTAAATGTGAAGTCCCTTGTACATGTATAAGCACAGTCAGGCTCATACCAGGTCCTATGCTCTTCCTAACTCCTGAGTGCCCTGGGGTTATACCATGGATGGCTTTCAACACAAAAGCTATTTGGTGACAGTGCCCATATGGAATACCCAAGTTAATGTAGTAGTCACCCAAATTAAACGTATCAACAAATCCCAAATCGAACCTGTCCCCTTCAGTTACATGGTTTCACGTGGGGAAGAGTGGGCCACAGGACATGTCTTTATCGCGCAAGGCTGAGCAGTTTGACGCACCTTTGCCCCCCTGCAATGATTGGCTGTAATACCAATCCTTGGGTCACATTCCTTTCGCTAGGCCTCCAGGTAAAAGAGAGCTGTTCTACCTGAGGGAAACATGGATTCTTGTCTCCATACGGCAGTGTGAGTGTTGTTCCCTGGCATCTGAGTCCACATTTGAGAGACAGGTCACAAACCTGTCTTTAACTTGAGCTACCATAGCCAATGAGACAGAACAAGCCATAGGAGATCAATCGCTCAGGCTAATCTCCCTGCTCACACGTGGATCCATCAATTGGCCTTGGACTACATTCTGGTTGGTATGGTTGCCAACCACTCCTGTTGGGTTCTAATTAATACCAACGGTATGGTGGCACAATCCATGCATACCATAAAAGAGGAAGCTCAATGGCTATCTGAGCTCAGACCGATTGGTCCTCTCTGGGACTAACTCTTTTTAGTCTAGGATCCTGAAGTGCGTGGCTGAGGTCAACACTGCCGTTCTGATCTGATCCTGCGGATGGGGGTTCTGTGAATAATAACCCTAATCAAGTATTGTTGGAAATAAATGGAACGGATTTGTTCCTAGCCCTTGTCAGTATGTTTAACCCAAATTGCTAATGGGGTGATATAAATATATGAAAATTGAATTCAGCCAAGAATATGTCCAGCCAACAGGTGAATTACTGGGAGAGGCAGTCCACCACGCATCCCTGCACATGCTTGCCTACTGAGCTGAAATGCAAGGCGTAAATATCTTTTGACTCTGAGTCATTTCTATAGTCACACAGTCAATTAAGAACCTTTGCTGCCAGACCACATGAGGACCACAGCATGACCACTTTGTGATTGCCTGCCCCTGCTCTCAGGGGAGAAGGATAGGTTTGTTTACTGATTGCTGCAAAGGTGCTGAGGCCTTAGCTCCGGGCTCTTCAGCTTTAGTGCAGCCACTGCGTGCACAGCAGCCACCTGAGCCCATTGTGTCGCACCACGGGGCATGTGGGCCAGGGAGCCAGCGCCCCTGTGCTGATGTGTCTGCTGTTTGCTGAGCTTTGGTAATAAACTGCTTTCTCTGGTCCATTGCGTCACATTGTTTACTGTCATCCGTACTGTGGTGGCCAGCTGACCTGCCGCTTGCTGAGATCTCGTCTTTGGAAACTTGTAACTCCCCACCCTTTTCTAAGACTGGGCTTTTTTCCTGACAGTGACCATAGCAATGTTATGCACTTCAGTAAACTTGACATTTGACATCGATACAGTGTGTTAATCTACCATCCGTTTTCCAGTTTTGCCAACAGATTTTTAATCTTTTATTTATTTATTTATTTTCAGGAAGTCAATGAGCAAATCCTTTTGGGCTATTTTTTTTTAGCCTATTTTGAAAAATAAAGTTTTGGAGAAACTTTTAGATTCGAACTGAAGCTTATTGAAAGCACTTTTCATTTCTATCCATACAGTGATTGGAGATGTTCCCTACCCCTGGAGGGAATGGAAGAGATCAGATCGCCTTTTCCAACTTCATTAATCTACGGAAGGAAGCAGAGGTCTTTAGAGGGTGAAGTGACATGCCCAAGTATATTGGTCAGGGAAAGCTGGCTTAATATTTTTTTTTTTGCTACTCTCTTCCACTTCCATTGTCTCTTTCCTATTTGTGATGCCATACAAAGTTGCAATTGAAACTAATAACAGCCTTGGGTACTGTTGAAGCGGATCAATGTTTCAGTCAATAACACGCTTCAAAATTGCATTCATTACAGAACCATCGAAGCAGAGCCACACGGAATACTTTTAGAGTTGATGACTCCGTGGCAAAGTTCTCCATTTAACTACATCATAGAGAACTCGTCTCTTCTTTCAAGCTCCATTGCTGGACTCACACCTATTGGGTTGGAGGTATTACAAGGGGGTCAAACTTTAGTAAACAAGAATTCAAGGGGAGGTAGAATAATCTGGTAGTTCAAAGGACTCAGACTTAATATGCCATCTACTAATACGGACTTTTTTTCCCCTCAATATATCTTTTCTCTCATCAAAGGGAGCTTTGGGGGTTACCCTTGCTCACTAGACGATGCTAGCCCCGCAGAGTCAGTCAGACACAGAAATGAGTCCTAATGGGTTGTCAGTCAGAAAAGGCTGGGCAAGTCCTGCTTGCCAAGGGATGCCCGGAGTGGCCAGTGGCACAGATGCCCAGCTCACCCAGCTGGCTGTCAGCTGCCGACAGAATCTGTGTTCCCTGCCTTCCAGTCCTCTGCTCTTGGCAAGAAAGGTTGAGATTATTCAACATGTGGTGTGCTTCTTACCTCGGCAGTGGATGCCTTTTAAAAAGAAAGCTATTTTTCTCAAGGATGTTTCACTCAAAACAATGGGTCAGTGATAAGGCTTGTTCTTAGCAACAATGTGGTTTCCATCAGTGGAAACATATCAGAAAGTGACATAGAATGCCCTCCCCCCTCCCCCACCCGCTTTAGGACGGCAACCAGAAAGTGGCAAGACCCAAAACAAAGCAACACAGAAGTGAAAACCCAAACAAAGCCCAGCCTGTTCTATTTTCAGAGATATGGAGTTTCAGCATTTTGTTTGTATTTAGACCATATATTTTAAATCAGTGAGTAAAAGAGATAAACAATTTTGGAACAGTGGTGAAGACCTGGAATTATGGGATGTTTCCATTTATTCCAGTGAAACATTGACTTTTGAATAGATTTGTGCACGAATGGGCCTGATGGTCTATAGTGGGCATTTGGAAACTGCTTGATGAAACCTTCATTCTCTGAGATGTTACAAAGTGTCCCTTGAAAAACTGGGCCTGTGCTCAGATAAGTTTGAGAGATTCAGCTTAAAAAACAAAATGCAAATATATAGATATATGCAGTATACACACACACACACACACACACAAACAAACACTAGGGTTTTTCAAAGCTTTAAAATGTTAATATATAGTATAAGTTCGAGACCAAAAATAAGATAGGTAATATTTTCTAACATTTGCCTAAGAGCTATTTTTTCATGGATCACATATTAACATTTTGCGCAGTAATGTTCTATAGGACCCTGGTAGAATTTGTAAAACTAATTGGAGAGTTATCCCCTATGATTCTTTAAGCATCAAATCTTAACACCTGAATTCCTGTACCATCCCAGTCATGCTGATGCTAAATGTTTGAGACTTCCAGTAACAAGGAAATCCTTATATCTCAAAGCTTAGAAGAATCTTTCTTTGGTCGTATTGAAATCCTTTCCCTGTAGCTTCCACCCTTTAGCTTTCATTAGTAGAGTTGTATTGGCTAAGTCCAATTCCTTACTGCATCCCTTTAAGTATATGAAGATTACTGTTTTGTCCAGAGTTTTCTGTTTCCCAGGCTAATCACGTGCTCTTATTTCAACCATAGTGAGGAATTCTAACTCCCTTCACCTTCTTGGTTGCTCATCTCTGAACACAAGCTAGTTTATTAATTTCATTCCTGATAGTGAAGCTAACATTTCTTTGGCTCTAGACACTAGACATTTGTTGATGCAATCAAGCTGTAATTGCAACAGTTGAGATGGACTGTATCATACTGTTATTCCATAAAAGAAAACCTCGCCTGGCTGGCAGGCTCAGTAGTTGAGTGTTGACCTATGAACCAATGTCAGGTTCAATTCCCAGTCAGGGCACATGCCCTGTTGCCCAGGTTTTGGCAGGATCCCCAGTAGGGGGTGTGCAGGAGGCAGCTGATCAATGATTCTCACCATTGATGTTTCTGTCTCTCTCCCTCTCCTTTCCTCTCTGAAAATAATAAAAAATAATATATATGTATATTTTAAAAAATCTCTAGGGCTTTTTTTGTCCATATCTGCAGTCATTCATATTTTATGTTTCTACTAGAGGCCCGGTGCACGACATTTGTGCACTGGAGAGGCTCCCACCACTGCTGCTGCACTCATCAGCCATCAGCTTGACTTGTGGCTAAGTAATGCTCCCCCTGTGGGAGCGCACTGACCACCAGGGGACATCTTCTGCTTTGAGCATCTGCCCCCTGGTGGTCAGTGCATATCATAGCGACCGGCTGCTCCACCATCCGGTCTATTTGCATATTACCCTTTTATTATATAGGAGAGTTGGATTTTTGGATTTAATTTCTTCTCTGGTAACTTTTATAACTTAAGTTTGGTTCATTATCCTATTATAATCAGCATTCCTCCATTGATTGGATGGTTAAGATGGCAATCAAAGTTTATAAATCTATGTCACTGTACCATATATCCAGATCATAATTCAACATAGCATAGAATTACAGAAATTAACAAAAGCTTGCCAAATCTCTTGGGTTTACTTGATTTCCCTGTCCTGTGATCCTCTAAGAAGATAAAATTTGTTTTGTCATAACTAATTCTTAGAAAGCTTAGTTGCTTTCTAGAGATTACTGCTTCCTTTCTAAGTGCTCTCAAAATATATTTTAATAATGTGATCTAGGCTCTAAAAACAATAAATGCAAAGTGGTTTTCAGTTGCCACAAAGTTCCCATTAAAATTAGGACTCTCTTTCCCCTAGATTTTTAGGCTCCTCCCATTTTTTGCTTCTGAAGTTATCATTTGTGTTTCATTAATTATGTATCATTTAAAAGTTCTCTTACTGTTTTAAGATCACCAGGAGATTTGAGCTCATTCAGAGCCTCCTAGTTCTCTAAAAATTATCTTCACCTTTATTAGCCTTACTTCTTTCTTAATAATATTTTAGAATAGAGATAATTTGCTCTGAAAGATAAAGTTGAAATAAAATGACTTGAAGAAGTATGCACAGAGAAATCAAATTGCATGAAGAGCATGGAAAATGGATGCCTAAGTGTGAGTCTACTTAACAAAAACCTAGTAGCTATGAAGATGATAAGTTGAACAGGCGTGGAATGCTACAGCTGGAGCTGTGACTGAGCCTTGAAATACACAAAATAACATGAGACCATTTTTTTTTTAATGCTTAGCCAAGGCAAGATCTCTTTGGGCACTGCATCCAGTTCTTGGCCTCCTCATCAACAGCACTTGTTAAAAAATAAAATTGACACAGCACAAGTGTAAATAAGCATGTGTTTGAACAGTATAACTTCTGATCAGAGGATCAGCCAAGAGAAAATGAAGACCCCCTCCTGTGAGTATTTTTTAGGATCTGAAGGATGAGCCTGAGATAATGTCAGTGTGTTACATAGTCATTTAGGTTGTCAATCAGTTGAACATGGAAGAGGCCATTCCCACCACCCCTCATATCTCCTGAATATCATGAGCCCTCTGATTATTCATTCAGTCCACAGATATTCTTGGAAGAAATTGTAATGTGCCAGACATGTGCTTGGTAGATACTGGAGGCACAAGAAGGCAGATGTGGTTCATGCGCTCAAGAAGTGATGGCGTGTCCCATGCAACATGTGCCTCCTGTAGATGGTTAGCAATAGTGGCCCTCTGATTATTCATTCAGTCCACAGATATTCTTGGACGAAATTGTAATGTGCCAGACAGTGTGCTTGGTAGACACTGGAGGCACAAGAAGGCAGATGTGGTTCATGCTCTCAAGAAGTGATGGCGTGTCCCATACAACATGTGCCTCCTGTAGATGGTTAGCAATAGTGACCACAGTTACTTCTCTCTCTATATCCACACCCCTTTGCAATGTGACAGCAGCATCTACCATCCATAGGCAGAGTCTGTTTGCCACCCCATTGAATCTCAAAACTGTGCCCACCGTGCGAACAAGCCTGGGCTAAGCTGCTGGAAGAGGAAGGTCCATGTGGAGCTGGCCATTCTTCCTGTGGGCATCCTCGATCCGCTAGTTGACAACTGATCTAGAAGAACTGTCCAGACCACTGCAGCCCAAATTACTGATCTATAGACTCTCAAACTAAAAAAAATGGTCGCTTTAAGCTACGGAATTTTAGAATGACTTGTTATGCAGCCAAAGCTGACTGACAGCTCTTCACCATGTAAGTATGATTCAGAGTTTATTTTGGGTCCAGAATTTTCTCATACGGCTTATCCAATTACCTTGATAACTGCCAACTCTCCACTTCACTTTGCGCTGTATGGGCATGGTCTCAGTACACAGTTGTCAGAATACAGACACCCTGGGAAGGTTTGATATTGGCTCTCTGATCTGCAGAATATGAAGTTGACTAATGTGCTTGAGATGTGACATATACAGTATATTTCTTGGAGAAAACACAAATACACAAGCAGACACAAACATCTACAACAATACAAACTTCAAACAAGCAGTTAAAAAGTTAATGCAAATCCAGTTAGCTTTGTTTCCTAGCATAATGGCTCAGGATGTTTAAAAAAAAAACACAACCCCCCCACCCCCCACACACACACACAACAACCTGTTTGTCACATTCTGAATTTGAACAACAAATCCACTATGTCCTACAGACAGTCTCTGATTTCTCTTTCAAATAATTTTATTATTTTGATGTATTATTGAAACTCTCACCAAAGGCTGATATATCCTTCCAGATGTCTGTGTAACTGCCTTGATTCTAATGATCACATTAGTGGCGATTAGCGAAAGGATCTTTGATTTATCTTAATTTTCAAATATGTCAGAGTGTCTTTTCCTCTTTTCCTGGCAGCCGCTCGCTCTTTGTCCGGCTCTCCCAGCTGGGCATTTTGGGAAAGCAGCCAATTCCAGGGCTAATGTGTTTCTGCTGTGATCTGACACTGATGCTGTTTCATGGAGGCAGCAATGGAGATAAGCGCTAATTGGATGCATTTTTAAAGCAAACCTTTTAGTTACTTAGAACAGAGCTTCCCCAATTAGCTTCCTTTCTCCTCTCTCTGGCTATGCAAGAACCACAGTGATGTGAAAACACTGGGTTTGGAAGGGAGTCAAGGGCACTGCCCAGGGCCACTGAAGGACAGTCATGCTGAAGTCAGGGGAAACGCTCCAGCAGGCGGCTGGGGGCTGAATTGCCGGGAGAGCAGGGTGAGTGGAGGATACTGGGAGGATCAGATGTGACAGGAGGCCCAGGCAGTGGGGCAGTGGCCCAGGGTACACTACCGACAGCCACACCCTAAAGTGCCAGAAAGCAGAGGGAAGGTGTGGGTGGGCACTCAAGGAGAAAGAACCAGTGTTTCATAATGGCCATCTTGGTCTCCAATGGAAGTATTTTGCTTCAATGGAACATATTTCAACTTTAGAACTGAGACTTTTAAATTGCATTCTTTAATATGTTATCCCCAGGTTGAAGAAAATCTATTTAAATCCCTGCCCTCTTTAAGTTACTTGCAAGCTTTTGATAGCTGCCCAGGAGAGCTGCTTAGGAAAGGAGGCAGGTTTGAAGGTCTTGATGTGGAAAAAAAATAAGAGAAAAGACTCAGGGTAGGAAACCATTTCTTTCTGGCTTTTATTTCTGAGATGGATTCAGAAGTGAGACATGATAAGTTAATTTCCCTTTGGTTGAAAGTGAGTCTGCCATCATTATCTCATCCTCTCTGGGGGTTCCAGTTCCTGTGTTCCTTTAGCATTATTTAATAGCAGGGGCATGCGGATTAATGACCCCTCTGGGCCACAGGATTGCATCAGTCCCGTGGTCAATTAGAAAGGGTGAGTCTGGGTTTGGCTGGGTGGCCGCAGTGGGGACAGTGAGGTGGGCGTGGTGGGGAGACAGCGGAGAGGAGGCAGCTAACTCTCCCTTCCTCTCCTGCTATTCTCTTTCTAGTCCTTGTTATGGAACCATCTGTCCCCATAGGCCCACCCCTGGCCCTAAGAACTTTATCGAAGCTTCTGACTCAAGAATTTACTCTACAGGAAGTTTGAATTTCAGTTCTGGGTTATAAAATTACACAAGCTGTAAATTTTGGGTGCTGGCACCATTATTTGAAAATTTATTTAATTAACCGCAATAATGACTTGATATGCTTGATTTACTTTAAAGGCCAGACTCCAAACCAGTGGCTTCCTAAGCCAATATTTAACTTAGAGATGGATTTTTCTCTATCCTCCTTTTTGATTCCTTATTTAATGGTAAGATTGTGCGTGAATCTTGAATCTTTCATGCAGGCCAGCATCTATACTCTTCTGCACGTAGGAATACATTTTCCAGCAAATCATCCTTCCTCATTTTGTTCTTTCTTTCCTCCTTTGCGGTGACACTGATTTGCTGGGAACATCTTGTACCTGTCACCAGAGTCAGCAAAGTGCTGACCTTTCTCTTTTACCACAGAACCAGAGCAGGCCTGGCGTTTGAGAAGTGACAGGGATATTGGAGCGATCTGCATAAAATACATGACATTGCTGGGGGAAAATGAGGAGAATTCTAGATCAGGGTCACTTCCACAATATGCTAAGAGTCATTCATTTTGAAAAGAAGACAAGGCTGTGGAGATAATGATTTTTAGAGGCTTTACAGGTTTCTAGTTGGCAGGTCTCTAATATAAAGGCAAAATGCAAATATACAGAGCTCGGCTGATAAATGAAGCGCCCCTCCAATACAGTGGTCAAAGTTTGCTCCCCTCCTCCCTCTATATTCATGCTGAACCCCAATCTCCTTGTTACTGGTCTCTTTCTAATGGATTGAATCTTGGATTGGTACAAACTCTATCATTTCATATCATCCCCAGTAAGTGTACCCAATTCTAGAAGCTGCGTACCTGGTGGTTAGTCCTATCCACTGTGTTGGCCGTGGAGGGGTGGTCTCTAGTGTTCTGACGAATTCGAGTGGAGTTCTGCTGCTCAATGGTGGAGGAAGTTGGGATACAGAACTCTCTGAAGCATCGCTTGAAGTTTTCATCCAGAAATGCGTAAAGGACTGGGTTCAGGCAGCTGTTTGTGTAACCTAGAGCAATGCAGAAGTGCCAGGAAACAGTCTGAAAAGTAGTTTCTGGGATTGTGATCAAGGCTTTAATGATGACGTAAATGTGAATGGGGGTCCAGCAGACGATGAACACAGCTACGACCACCAGCACCATCCTGGTGATCCTCCGAAGATTCCTGTCCTTTTCTTTGGAGCCAGAGAGCATACGGACACTCTTGAGGCGTAAGATCATTAGTCCGTAGCACACCGTGATGATGAGGACAGGCATGATGAAGGCGAAGATGAAAACACAGATTTTCAGCAGGTTTTCCCAGTACCAGGCTGGGTGAGAGAATGTTAGTGTGCAATCTACGGAACCTAGATGAAAAAAAAAAATTACAAGGAAGAATTAGAAGCACCATTTAATTATGACAGTAGGTATTAACATTGCCATCTTGCTTACTAATTTTTAAGCTTGACCTTAAGCTAACGTAAGTCTATTAGTATACATGCTAGTAAAGAAGTATTTAAAGAAATGGTGGGAGAAACTCAGCTCTCTGTTGATTTTTAGAAATAGTTTTATTTATTTATTTATTTATTTATTTCTAAAGATCTCATTTTGCTGTCCACTTTGGTCACATTAAGTTTTCATTCAGCCAACAATTATGGACTTCCCGCCATGAGCTATATCCTCTACGGGGTCTATGTTGATATACAAAACATAATCACTGTCCAAAGTCTATAGGACATTCCAGCTAATGGATGTTTTCACTCCACTTTTTGATGGGTGGTTTATCATTCTGACATGAGGTCTAGAAAGATACATGTTTTTATGGAGCAGCCACTTGAAATTATAAAACAAGCCTCTGCTTGCTTTGGGTTTCAGTTGTAATTACTCTTGGAAGAACTGTATTTTTTTAAAAATATATTTTATTGATTTTTTACAGAGAGGAAGGGAGAGAGATAGAGAGCTAGAAACATCAATGAAAGAGAAACATCGACCAGCTGCCTCCTGCACATCCACTGGAGAATTTATTTATTTCTAAAGATCTCATTTTGCTGTCCACTTTGGTCACATTAAGTTTTCATTCAGCCAACAATTATGGACTTCCCGCCATGAGCTATATCCTCTACGGGGTCTATGTTGATATACAAAACATAATCACTGTCCAAAGTCTATAGGACATTCCAGCTAATGGATGTTTTCACTCCACTTTTTGATGGGTGGTTTATCATTCTGACATGAGGTCTAGAAAGATACATGTTTTTATGGAGCAGCCACTTGAAATTATAAAACAAGCCTCTGCTTGCTTTGGGTTTCAGTTGTAATTACTCTTGGAAGAACTGTATTTTTTTAAAAATATATTTTATTGATTTTTTACAGAGAGGAAGGGAGAGAGATAGAGAGCTAGAAACATCAATGAAAGAGAAACATCGACCAGCTGCCTCCTGCACATCTCCCACTGGAGATATGCCCGCAACCAAGGTACTTGCCCTTGACAGGAATTGAACCTGGGACACTTCAGTCCGCAGGCCGACACTCTATCCACTGAGCCAAACCAGTTTTGGCTGTATTTTTATTTTCTCATCGTTTTGATGAAATGCAGAGACCTCCAGAACCAATAGATTATATTCTCTTTGGAATGTTTAGTGGGCTTAAAATCATAGGGAAAATTCCCATTTCAAAAATTATTCAAAGGCATTTTTCTAGAAAACAATTTTATTAAAATCACAGTTTGACTAAGACATTGGAACTCTCCAAAAAATTCCAGTTGGCTTCTGACTTCACCAACATTTGGTTCAATTAACTCTCCATCCCTCAGGCCTGCAACATCACTCACCATGCCTGTACTTTGTTGTCGCCATGAACATCACAGGCAGGCCGATGGCCGAAGAGAGGATCCAGTTGCAGACATTGATGATTTTGGCATTGCGGGGAGTACGGAAATCCAGGGCCTTGACGGGGTGGCAGACGGCGATGTAGCGATCCACGCTCATGGTACAGAGCGTGAATATGCTGGTGAACATGTTGTAGTAGTCTATGGAGATCACTATCTTGCAGAGGACGGTTCCAAACGGCCATGTTCCCATGAGGTAATTGACACTCTGGAATGGCAGGGTACTGGTCGCCAAGGCATCGGCCAGAGCAAGGTTAAAGATATAGATGTTGGTGGCTGTCTTCATTTTGGTGTATCTAGAAAATGAAGGAAGAGCAGAGGCTGGGTCAGAAACAGGCAGCAATGTGACATACTGGTAAGCTTCCAATAATTAAAAAACAAAACAAAACCAAAAAACTGCAAGGATTAGCGGAAAGCATTTGAGATTCATTATGGAAGAACTGTTTTCTTAGAGAGGGAGAGAGAGAGATAGAAACATCAATGATGAAGGAGAATCAACCTGGGCATGTGCCATTATCAGGAATTGAACCATGACCTCTTGGTTCGTAGATTGATGCTCAACCACTGAGCCATGCTGGCCGGGCAAAACAGCATGGCTAATATTAGATTGGCTATTTATAGCCATGTGCCTATAGGCTAAATATATAATTTCTCTACCTATCAGTTTTCTTACCTATAAAATGGTTATGATAATAGGTATCATACTGATTTATTTATAATGTGCCAGGCACAGGTAGCTCTCAGTCAAGTATCCAGACACTGGATAATAATTCATTTTAATTCTAAATATATATAAAATTCAGATTTTTATAGTTAAAATTGTGGAGCATGGGGTGAGAACATGTCCTTATGTCCATCCATGTGCCACTTCTCTGGAAATGAAAGGAGAGATGCTTCCATTATAGCTAAGAGACTTTGCTTAACCATCTTTAACTTATACTTTTAGGAAGTGCTTATTTCCTGCTTTATTTGACTTCTGCTCATTCTACTTTAGGACATGAATAGCATTTCTTTGATCAGAAGTTTATATCAAAATCATGTTTTGCTTTCTTGATTTCTGTATTCTGATATAACTAATATTTATGTCACATAGACATATATTACTAGGCTAAATCCTTTGATGTATATAAACCATTATAGTAGGCTGGAATAGTCTTATTCAAGACTTTAGATCTTTGTTTGCAGATATGTAGATTATTCATCTCTTTAGACCAAATGACTTCAAAAACAGCATCAGAACATCTGTCTCAGGAGATAGTACATTTGGGTTCATAGATAAAGATGTTCTGTATTTCTTATAAATACTTAGTTTCTAGAGCTTAAAAATTATTTGCTTTCAAATTTGAGAGTTCTATAAGAAAATGAAATTTCTTCTATTTTTAAAATCTAGTAGTTGTGTATGTAAAAAAAAGTCATGTTATATATCATCAAATAATGTTATATCCCTAGGTATTTCTTATATATATTGAAAGAACAACAATGAAAATGACTTCAAAATAGGATAAAATAATTTTACCAATATTAATATTAGAAAATTGTTTTTTGAAGAAACCTGAGCGTATGTTGTAGATTACAAATATTTTAGAGGGCATAGTCAGTAAAATTATTATCTATTGTACTTAGTACAATAAATATAAAGCTTTATCTATATTTTTGGTGATGATATTATACATATAATCACTCAATATAAGTAAAATATAAAAGACAGCATGAATATAAAAGTTAAACGAAATAAAGATAGAATTGGATTATCCATTTGGTACAGAGCCCAGCACAAGATGAATACAGTAAATGCTTGTTGAATAGAATTAAATGTAGGAGGAAGGGTTTGGGTGACTTTATTTTTTTTATGGTATAATGAAACAAACTTTAACAAAGGAAATCTGAAGCTTTTGAAGTAAAAGTGAACGGAAAATTCCTTTTGGCCTTGTCAACTTGTTGTTAAATTAAAAAAGAACTTTGGTCATAGAAGGTCATGAATGATGAGAAGTAGGATCAGGAAGGAGCTTTGAAGACCACATTGCGTGGCTACCTTGCATCATGGCTAGAGAACCTGAGGGACAGAAAGCTGTGCAAACATTTGAGATTTTTCTCCTGTTTTTCTAGATTCCATCTAAAACTAAAAATATGCCACTATGCTGTATGCTGGGCCATGTGTAATTTCGGGAGTGCATTTCTGAAAATGTAGTTTGTCCCAGAAATACTCAGCCCACTGTTAGCTAAAACAAGGTAAGCATGCAAAGCTTTTTCATATTCTTTTCAAAGATGCCCATGCCGGGGCCATTGGAAATCCTGAGACTTAAAAAATAAAAATCCAATGTTGTAGCAGAATTATATTTTTTTAGAGGAGTGTTGAGTTTGTTCCATTTTTGTTTAACTCTCTAATAGTCCATAGTTTAATACTATCAACTCTAGGACTCACAGTCCATCTCTTCAGTTCTTTGACTGCCGTTCCAACTTTCTTTTGAACATCTGCGCCTGCAATTGGCTTCTCAAATGCAACACTTCCCAAAGTGTGTTTTTCCTTTCTCATACATATCACCACGATCGATGACAGCAAAATAATCAGTAACAATTGTTGGAGCCAGGATTCAAGCCCAGATTATTTGTGGGTCATTAGCTACAATGCTTTGCTAGTTAATAACCGTCTCTTATTATGTTCTATTTGCTTCTTGTTTCACAAAATAATTTCTTTCATCCCCTGCAGATATTAAATATGTTATTTTAAAGTCCTTGTATGATTGCTATTTAATTCTGTTTCTTTGAGTGTAAATTCTCTTGTTTGTTGTATCCTCCCCCAATGTCTTTCATGGTATAGTCATTCATTCACAATCCGATTATATTGATTTTGAGTTGACCCTTGAAGTGAAGATGCCTTGGTAGATTGCTCGCTGTTTCTGCTGTGTGGGTTGACCGAGACGGGAGCTGCAATTAGACTGTACCATACAGTTTCCAGTAAGAGCAGAGGACAGCATGGGCTTGAGGGAGACACCGTGCCCTGGTGGCTGCCTTTTAATCCTCCAGAGCATTGCTGGTTTCCTATGTATAGCCAGTATCTCTGCCCCAAGCACTGCACCAGTTTTTAAATGGACATTGTGTGGCCTTTCTGTGTCACCTGTAGACTGGAAAACACACCAGCGGCAACTGACAAGGCTGCCACTACTGTGGAAATCCACTCCGTTGTGGAAAACCCTCCTTATGAACTCATATTTCATGAATGAAGTCATCAATGACCCTAACACTCTTGACCTGCCTCTGTTGCATCATTCACTTCTTTCAAAAGGAGAAGGAATGGCTTTTATGTTTATATGTTAAGGTTGAAGAATAGGATATACACCGTTCTGTCCCTTCCATGGTCTCTTCCTAAGGTTCAGCTGCCCAAAGGAAACACATATTGTAGCCAACTATTCCAGGTAGTAAGTTTTAAAGGGACTGGTCCCCATATTAGGAGGTTAGCTGTGGTCCAGGTCTGTGACTAGATGTGTTTGTGTATTCATTCTGGGATTAGAATTAGGAAGCTATTATAACTGCACAGCTAAGTCACAACCACCAGCAAAGTATTTGCCAACAATAAAGATGATGTATTTTTTTCTATCTGCTGATTCATTTCATCCTCTCTCTCAATTTGTCCAAACATCAGCAGGGGAAGAAGGAGTGACATTTCATAGGATCCTTTAAACATTCAGACTGCCTACCAAGAATTTCCCCATCATTTTCATATATTTGTGTATGGCTTTTCATTGATTTATTGCTTAATTTGTTTTCTTTAAAAAATAATTTCTAAAAGTTGTTCTAGAGTTTGTTCTCAATCAGCCATCCTGAAAATGATACATTGCATAGGAATACCTTTAAACAAGGTTTTAGTTTGAGTATTGTATAAAAGCATATCTGGCACTCTTAATGAACTTGAGAATAACTTTCAACCTTTAGCATGCTTGCACATGAAATCTTGGTCTTGTGTAATAAATGTGACAATTATATTGAAATCATGTTTTGTCTTCTGGTCTGTAAGCTTCTGGAGTATAGAGACCATGATCAGTCTGTACTCTGCTGCCTGCTTGGCTGAGCGACATGATGAGTCCTCCTGACCCTAAGCCTGCAACTAGATATCTCTTTAAATAAGACATTCCTGTTCATCTCATAGAAATGCTTTCTGCTTTCCCATCTCATGTCATCTTACTACTCCCCACATTGACTCCCATTATTGTCTCCCTCTATTGGCAGAGGAGAAGAGAGGATGGCATGTACTGTAATAGTAGTGAGGTTGTATAATGGTGAGAAAGAAAAAAGCTCCTGAGAGCTTTTGGGGAGCCAGTTTAGTTGCTAACAGCCAGGCTGTGGTATTCATTTATGGAACATAATTCTTTAGAGTATCAACTTCAGATGAGGACTTTCCATGACTGTGATGCAATAAGCCAAAAGACGTCTCTATAACCAGACCTGACCAGAGGTAAAACCAAATCACCTGAACCACAAAAATGCCCAGCCTCTTCCTCTCCTGGTTAACATGAGGGGCCCACCGCTTCTTATTCAGTGACTAGAGGCCTGGTGCATGAAATCCGTGCACTCGGGGGCGGAGTAGGGGGGGACCCTCAGCCCGGATTGCGAAAGGGCACAGGCCAGGCTGAGGGACCCCACCGGTGCACGATCGGGGCTGGGGAGGGACGGCAGGAGGGCTCTAGGGTGTGTCCGGCCCATCTCTCTCAGTCCCAATCAGCCTGACCCCAGCAGCAAGCTAACCTACCGGTCAGAGCATCTTCCCCCTGGTGGTCAGTGCATGTCATAGCGACTGATCCACCAGTCGACTGTCTGCCCCCTGGTGGTCAGTGCACATCATAGCAAACAGTTGAGCAGCCTTAGCATTTCATTAGCATATTACACTTTGATTGGTTGAATGGCTGCCCAGATGATTGGACACTTAGCATATTAGACTTTTGTTATATAGGATGATTCTAGCCTTACTCTGCTAATTCAGCCTCTAGATGAGAAATTATTGGTGCCCATGTGTCAAATGACTCTTGCTTTGAGTAATACCCTATCTAGACAAATCTCTGCTTCCTTGAATCTTCTCCTTAATCACCAAACATAAACTAAAATCCCGGTGGTGTCCCCTCTCCCCTCCTGAAGCAAGCTTAATAAGCCTAGTAGTTTGAGCTCCAAGTCTATTCCTGGTGGATTTTGGCTGGTGAGCATGGGTAGCAGAGTGTCCTTGGATCCTGAGGTTGTCCCAGCAGCAGCAGGCCAGCAGCAATTAGCGATTGGAAGGAAGCAGTGGGAATTTTCCAGTGATGTCCACAGATGGGTACAGGCCACTTGGAGAGCACAGTAGCTACAACAGCTGCCTGCACCACAGGAGTCTTGGAAAACATACTCACCCATTGTCTAGCAGATAGAACCCATTCCAGATGAAAGCTTGGATTGGATATCATCTTACTTTTTAGGGGGCTGCTCTTCTTTTTCAGAGCTCATGACCATGCACTGCAGCTGTAGTTGGATCCTCACCATGTCCTAGGTCAGTGGTCGGCAAACTCATTAGTCAACAGAGCCAAATATCAACAGTACAATGATTGAAATTTCTTTTGAGAGCCACATTTTTTAAACTTCAACTATATAGGTAGGTACATTGTTATTAACTTAATTAGGGTACTCCTAAGGCTTAGGAAGAGCCACACTCAAGGGGCCAAAGAGCCGCATGTGGCTCGCGAGCTGCAGTTTGCTGGCCACGGTCCTAGGTTAACTCTCTACCTATTCTGCATTCCATTCCATTCAATTAGTTATTGATTGTGGTCTTTAGATCTAGCAGTCATTAAAGCAGAAACCTACTTGCTAGTTGTAATCAAGTGGTTTCTATTTAAAGTGCTTATTTTCTGTATCTTCTATAAAATGTTTGCATTTAAACATTTAAGTGTTAAGAGATTAAGAAATAAAAATCCCACCTTTTAAGGTAGAAACATTCCTGGTGATTCTTGAGTCATACCAACTGTTTACCTGATCTTAAGAGCAGGACCAATCCCATCAAAGTGCTATGAACCTACAGATCAGTGAATAACTAAGCTACCTTGATTTTGTTAATTTCCCCCTGATTTGGGTTCTTAATCAAGTTAGGAGTAAAATACTCTTGCATGGGCAAGTTGGAAACACATTGGGCTTGGAATTAAAACACATAGGTCTAAGCAAGGTTTTGTGACCATGACCAAGTGGCTGAACTTTAATTTCCACAATTGTAAAGAGGTGATTATATTACCCCTAAAAATTACCATTAGAACAAATTAAATGATGATGGTGATAGATGCTATTTTTGGAGTGTGATAACCCTAGCCAACCTCTACTGAATCTTTACTTTCCTCTAAGCATTGCTGTTAACACTTCACTTGGGTTTTATGACTTAATTTTCATTACAGATTTATGAATTGCATATTATTACTTCTTTTGTACGTGAATAAACTGAGGTTCATGGGGGTTAAATAACTTGCTCAAAATAACAGTGGCAGAGGCATAATTTAAATCCATATCTGTTTGTTACAGTATATGTTCTCCACTATTACATTGCACTGTAATTATATGTATCGTATAATCTATATGATAAATTATATTTATATATATATAAGGCCAATATGCAAAGTGTCCCCTCGGGAGTTCAACCAGAAGACCGGGAGTTTGATCGCTCACTATGATGTGCGCTGACCACCAGAATGAAGGAAGGCCCCGGCCAGCAGTCGGAAGGCCCTGATTGGCCCTGATCATCGGCCAGGCCTAGGGACCCTACCCATGCATGAATTTCATGCACTGGGGCTCTTGTAACTTTATAAAGTACAGTAAGCATTTCTATATATATTTTTGTAAATTGATGCTTGCAAAAATCCTATTAGTAGCTACAACAATTGTGGTTATGTTTTAATATTAAAGAGAACTGAAGGTTAGGACAATTGTCAAGGACAAAAATGTTTAACATCGTAAATTTAAATATCTGAGTGTTTGTTACTATGCAAGTAAAATACCTAGATAATTTAAATTTTGGGGGGGTGGTTTTGTGTGTAAGTGTGTGTGTGTGTGTGTGTGTGTGTGTGTGTGTCTTGTAGATATAACCATTAGCAATGCTTAATAATAGTACAGCATATTGGAGAGAATTATATATCAGGATACTGTGTAAGAGGCTGAAATAAAAATGTTATCATTGCTTTTTTTAAAGAATATATTTTTATTGATTTCAGAGGGGAAGCGAGAGGGAGAGATAGAAACATCAATGATGAGAGAGAATCATTGGTTGGCTGTCTCCTGCACACGCCCTGCTTGGAATTGAGACTGCAACCCAGGCATGTGCCTTTGACCAGAATTAAACCTGGGACCCTTTAGCCTGCAGGCCAACGCTCTATCCACAGAGCCAAACTGGCTAGGGCTAGCATTGCTTTTAAATTTTGCAACAGAGGTTTTTAATTAACATCCATGAAGACTCAATTTCAGAGTTCATTTGTCAAAACTGTGGATGAGCTATCCCTGTTCATTCCTTTTAATGTGTGATGGCACATTCTGATATCTACTCGTAAATACCGGGTGTCCCCAAAAATGTATTCACACTTTAACAGCTGTAGCTCAATTTTGAGAATGAAATGCATTTTAATAAACACTGCCTTCATAATTATTGAAAATATGTGTATACATTTTGGGGGGACACCCTATATTTTGGTATTCAATGAATTCCTGCAACAGTAGCTGCGCCAAAACTTTGGGACCGATTGAAGGAAAATAAAAGTTACGCAGTTAGCTCCTATAGATCTTGGCTTATAGACAATTGTACATTATGGTGACTGTTTTCCATCTGAGGAGCAGACAAATCTTTATCATGTAACTGCCATGCTGACCAGGGATTTTCCTAGGAAACAGAAAGTAATTTCTTGAGTTTTTTTCTAAGTAATTTTAGGCAGAGAGATTTTTGGAAGGCATTTTTCTTCCCCTGTGGAGAATTCAATAGCATTTGTTAGAAGAAAATATGATTCATGAATACAGCGGTAATGTGGCAGAGCAAATAAGTCCCATTCGTTTTTAAAATCTAAAATTTCAGTCTCATGGTCCAATAAGGGTTATTAAATCAATTAGAATTGTCTTCCAATTTGGACCAAACTCATTTGGCACTAATAACATCTTTAGTTGTAAATTAATGTGTATAACTGTATTTTTTATAGGAAAACTCCAAATATGACCTTGATTTATATTTTTATAAAAAAGCCTCTAATACAATATTTTATTGCCTTTCAGGATCATCTATTACTTTTAAAATTTTCTCCGTTTTAATTTTCATATTATTGTGTGTTTTGATTAGATCATTGCACATTCATTTTTAAAAACCTGAAGAATATAAAAAGTAAAGTACACATCACCATAGCCTTAACATGTAGAAGCAAGCTAATAAAATTTTATGTTGAATACTCTAATTTCATGGTCAATGTTATACATTTCACAGTTCTCTTAGCTAAAGGTAAAATTTATATTGGACTTTATTTATGAAATAAAACATCTACAGCTTTAAAGACATGTTCTTAATTTTCATAGAATATATTTTATTTTTATAATACTTTTTCTTCAGGATAAAACCCTCTGAAGGTCAATATTGAGTCAAACATACATTTATGTAACATCTTTTTTAATTTTAATTTTTGCCAAGTACCATGCTAGGCAACCATTTTTAACTGATTTACGTCCCCCCTGCCTTGGGGGGACCGAAGGTCTGGTGAGAGAACATAACCAACTGTTTCAAAACAGAATGTTAGATATGATGGCAAGGTAGGAGTGATATGGCAATGTTGAAAGGAACATTTAACCTGCATTTAGGTGTCAGGAAAGTTGCAATTATTACAGTTTTGTGTCATCAGATGGAGAGTGCCCATGAAAATATTAAATTTACTTCTTGGGGTCATATGGCTGGTCCATGCTGCTGAAGCTTTTAAATCTGATGATGGCTGGAAGGCCTTGGAAGAGGGTTGACCCCCAAATAAGCTTACCTATTATCTATGTTCCAGATAGATAGACTCATTGTTTCTCTAGTGAGTCTATCATGTGTATGTTTTTCAGAGACAAATATAAACCTCTGTTAAGCACATTTTCACTGGCAAATTTTACTACTAATTTTACTGATAATAATTATCAAATTTTATTGCCTGTTTATTTATTTATTTTTGTGTGAAATAGGACTTCTTTTTCCTGACCTAAGCCTTGTATTTTTCTATTGAATGGTTGGACTATAGTAGAGGCCAACAAAGCTCCTTTAGTCACCCAGTATGACTTCATGTGTGTACATCATTACGATGATTTTACTTGACCAATTACCCCCACCAAAATATTTTAAAATATATTTTTATTGATTTCAGAGAGAAAGGGAGAGGGACAGAAAGATAGACACATTAATGATGAGAGAGAATCATTGACTGGCTGCCTCCTGCACACCTGCTACTGGGGACTGAGCCCACAACCCAGGCATGTGCTCTGACTGGGAATCAAACCTGTGACCCTCTGGTTCATAGGTCGACACCCAGCCAGCCAGGCCCCACCAAATCAAATATTTTGATTTGTTAAGTTCCACATCTTCATCTAATTTAACTAGAGTGTTGACCAATCTATTATGTTTCTAATAGATTGAACTTCCCAAACTGTGTGAACAAAATGTCTCAGCTATACCAAAGCATAGTTTCTATTTTTTTTGTACTAGAGTTAGAGTAAGTTTTTAACAGAGTAGAGGACATATATATTTTATGTAAAATATGATTTAGCACTAGCCGGTTTGGCTCAGTGGATAATGTCAGCCTGCAGACTGAAGGGTTCAGGGTTTCATTCTGGTCAAGGGCAAGTACCTCGGTTGCAGGCTCCTCTCCGGCCTGGGCCCTGGTCCAGACTCGTGCAGGAGGCAACCAATCAATGTGTTTCTTTCACATGGATATTTCTCTCTGTCTTTCCATCTCTCTTCCACTCTCTCTAAAAATCAATGGAAAAATATCCTCGGGTGAGGATTAAAAAAATATACATGTTTTAAAGGGCAATTAAAACAAGGGTACATAGAAGAGCATGTTCATTTGTATTTGAGTTTCTAAATTGGTGAGAAAATAATTATAGTCTGCTGTGGAAATTGTCATTTGTGTTTTATTGTACTTTTTATTTCTTAATTACATTTGACATTCAATATTGTTTTATATTAGTTTCAGGTATACAGCATAATGGTTAGACCTTTATATAATTTACAGAGTCATTCCCTGATAAGTCTAGTACCCACCTGACATCATACATAAGTTATTACAATATTATTGATTATATTCCCTATCATGTACTTTACATCGCACGATTATTTTGTAACTATTAATCTGTACTTTCTAAACCCTTCATTTTTTTCACTGAGCCCCTCAATCCCTCCCATTTGGCAACCATTTGTTTTCTGTGTCTATAAGTCTGTGTGTTTTTTTAAATTTAGTTCGTTTATATGTATTAATATATGCTTTGTGGCATTGGCTCATGTACTAGTGTCTTTTGTGGAAATGTGACATACTTATTTATAGGCAGAAAACTTTGTTCAGAGTGGTAGTCCTTTTTTAAAAGATGGCATGAATTTCTCCGCTGATACTTATGTTTTAAATTCCACACAAAGGACAGTGATTTTAAAGAACAGAAGTGTCAGGTCTCACATCTAGCTTGAGCCGTCTGCGGCCTGTCTTCCGGGACAGGGTCTTCAGAAGTAGGCTGGCCATCCTTCCAGTCGGTGACAGAGGAAGACATGCCCAGAGCAATGAGTCTTGAGATGTTTTCCCCTCTGAATCCCATTCATTTAGTACTTTACCATTTCACTCTACCATATACTTACAACTTGTAAAATGTTTACAATATCTACTTTGAGAAATACTTATAAATTACAGTCAACAGAATTCTTTTTCATTGTTTTGTGAAAACTATCCATGACCCTCTCCTCACTTTTCCTCTAGCTTGTCTATGAGACTAACACCTTTAGATAAATCTGTAAAATTGGATGGAGACAAATCTGAAGTTATCCCATTGCTGGGCTTGGTGATAGAGGAAGATGAATTATAATAATTGTAACAAACCTTGGGGGTGATGTTTGTCTAATACTGTGGTTAAAGAACACTAGGTTAGCTCTTATGGCTCAGTCTTTGGCATTTATCAGCTGGTGAAGTTGTTTAATTCTCTTCCCCACTGGACTGTACTTTTGGAGAGAGGGAGGACTGTACCTATTTTGCTCACTAGTGTATCTGGAGCTTCTAGGAAAGTGCTTTGTGTACAGTTAGTGTTCAACAAACACAGAAAATAAATAAATGAGCCTGTCTATACTCAAAACATTTTATGAAAAATCAAATTACTCAATGTAATGAAAATTAAATTTGTATAAAACTTAAAGGCATTATCTTTATTCTTGCATATCCATCTTTTGTTTATTTTACAAGTAAGTAAAATTAAGCTTTCTTTTGTCATCAGAAAGACCATTTGAAGGGTCTCAAATAATGTTGTCTGCTTTTAACAGGGCCTCCTATTTTAGTGGCCTGGGATCACCAACATCACCAGAAACATGCTCACATTTAAATTTATTCAGCCCATGTGGTTTCCTTTTCGGAGGCGATGGGGGCTGAGTAAGTATGAAATTATAGTGTTGGCAGTAATTTCCCTTGTTCTCTTGGCAGGCACAGTCAGGTTCTGATGTTCAGGTTATACTGCCGGCAGCACTTTTCAATTAACATTTAATACTCCCCCACAAAAATACTTAACCTTTCACTGGCACTGAACCCCACCTTCAGTGAAAAAAATGCTCAGAAGCAAAAAAGGCCTCTATTGATCACCTTATTCTGCACAGTTTCTATACTTGGGGTGCTCTCAGTTCTCAGAAGCTCTGCAAGCCTCAGGGATGTGATTTTCTACCTTGTAGTAGTAGAGTTTACTACTGGGGTTTAGGTTGTTGACAAACACTGCCTGGGAAGTCCTGGAAAAATCCATAATGAAAGTGTGAGGCATAGACAGGCACCCAGACTCACACAGTATCATCATTAATTCTACCTCTACCTTTTGAACCGGTTTTATTATGATTGGTATTACCGTGACAGCAGAACCCAGGACTAGGCACAGGGATGGTATTGTATTAAAATATATATATATATTTTAATTTCAGAGAGGAAGGGAGAGGGAGAGAGAGATAGAAACATCAATGATGAGAGAGAAGCATTGATTGGCTGCCTCCTGCACGCCCCACACTGGGGTTCAAGCCCACAACTTGGACATGTGCCCTGACCAGGAATTGAACTGTGACCTCGTGGTTCATAGGCCCCCCGCTCAACCACTAAGCAATGCCGGTTGGGCAGGGATGGTATTTTAAATGCCTAAATTTCCAAAGTTAGTGTTCAGAGAACATCATCATTACAAGTTATTTCTTCTAATTCAAATAAAGGACTCTGCTCGGTAAAAAGGAGTTTCATCACATGCAGTCATTATTTAGACAGATTCTGTTCTAGACTTTTGACTATAACACCAATTTAAATGTGAAACATTTAAGTAACAAAAATAGCTATTTTTCTCCAAAAAGTAATTGGGTTGTCTATTTTCTTCACTGAATCCATTGGACGGCATAAAAAGAACTTATTAATAGGGGGTCAAGCAAGTTGTAAGTATCTGTCCTTAGAATGCTTTCACGTCATCATGGCTGCCAGGAAGACGACTGTGGGGGAATCCAGTGCATTGGGAAGGAGTGGACTGGAATGGAGAATGACAACAGTGACACCATTCAAAGCCTTGCTTTGCTTCTGCAAAACTGTGACTCAAAAGGATAAACTATATTTCAAAATATTAGAACAGATAATATAGCTGATGTATGAGAAGGCCAGCGCACTAGGTGAATGATGAGATCCAGGTGGCTGATGGTGCGAGCCCTGTGAGAAGGCAGATAAAGCCTCAGGGGGAGAGAAGCAAATAACAAAACTCCTTACTTTGGTGGAGCACTTTCAGAGTTTTCTGCACACTTCTATGTATCTTATCTAAGTGGGACCTGAATTCCATGAGATTAAATATGATCTTTATTCTTTCAGTGCAAGTGAAAGATTTAGGGAGGTTATGTGACAACGATAACGAGAAAGGGGCAGAGATTCAAACTTGAGTCTTATTTCAGGTTTCGCACTCTGTTCACTCCCTTATGTCTACTATGCAGAGTCCATTGGCGAGATTTAAGGAAAAATTTAAAACATCTTGAGCTTGAGCTTTCTTGAGAGATGATTTAATTTACAACTTATTCAATAAATTGCTTCCTGGAGTTCAGAGGAGTAAACATATGGACAGAACTCTTAAACCTCCTTGCCAAACAGGTCTCATTTTTCTTATTCACAAAATGGGAAGTTTGTCTAGATCTGTGCTTCTCAATATTAGCTTCACATTGAAACCACTTTGGGAGATTTTAGACCTCCCTAAGTCCAGGGGCTACCTCCAGAGATTCTGATTCCATTAGCCTTGGGCAGAGGTGGGTTTTCATTAAAAAAAACAAACAAACAAACAAACAAAAACAAAACAAAACACTTTCCAGGTGATTCTAAGATGCAGCCAAGACTGAGAGCCACTGAAATGGAAGATGTGGGAGGCCTTCTTCCACGTGTCAGTGTGTTGCCAGGATTTCTGCCAGTGATGGCGAACCTTTTGAGCTCGGCGTGTCAGCATTTTGAAAAACCCTAACTCTGGTGCTGTGTCACATATAGAAATTTTTTGATATTTTCAACCATAGTAAAACAAAGACTTATATTTTTGATATTTATTTTATACATTTAAATGCCATTTAACAAAGAAAAATCAACCAAAAAAATGAGTTCGCGTGTCAGAGGTGTCATAGGTTCGCCATCACTGATTTATGCAATAGCTCTGATGACCCATGAATTCTTCAGAAGGAAACTCACATTTTATTACTCATTTTATCCTGTATGGGTTCCTGGCTAGAATTTAGATCCGGTCCTCACTGAAGAGATTGTGGAAACTGGAGCATTGTTCAGCTGGACTATATGTCATCCAGTTAAAACTCTCTGAGGGATGTAGTAGTGCGAGAAGCGGAGGCAGCCGCTCCCGCTCACCCGGCCCTGCTGTGCCTGCCTGCCACCTTCGCTGCTTGGTAGCGCTGCCGGGGAGGCGGGAGAGGCTCACACTGCTGCAGCTGTGCTTGCCAGCCATGAGCCCTGATATGGTGCCCGTAGGTCAGCTGAGCGCAGCTCCCACTGTGGGACCTCACTGACCACCAGGGGGCAGCTCCTGCATTGAGCGTCTGCCCCCTGGTGGTCAGTGCACGTCATAGTGACTAGTCGACTGGTTGTTTGGTCGTTTGGTCATTCGGTCGCTAAGGCTTTTATGTATATAGATATTTATTGAATTTTAAATAATAGCAGGAAGTGAACATTTTATCTCAATACTTTAAAAGATGCAGCATTATACTCATCTTTTAAAATTTTATTAAATTTATTGGTATGACACTGGTTAATAGATTATGTAAGTTTCTTGTGTATAATTCTAAAATACACTATCTTTATATTGCATTGTGTGCTTACCACACACAGTGTAATCTCCCTCCATCACCGTATGATTGGCCCCCTTTCCCTCATCTTTTTAAAGGGACAATAATATCGCTGAACTGATCATTTTGTAGATAAAACTCCACAGCCTGGAAACAGTACAGTTACAAGTCTCAGCTAAACAGACGTACTTTCTTCAATTCTCGGTTACTTTCCTCATCACTTCATTGGTCACTGAACTATCTTTTTTTCTGTTTCACAGTCATCTTCTCAGAGGGTTGCCTGACCTTGGATTAAACACTTGAGTTGCCACAGGTTGGTGTTGGGGGTGACCTTTTAGTGGAACTTTCAGTACAGAGAAGTAAAGCAGAATATCATGTTCCCAGTAAGGTAAAATGTCACCATCCTTTTCCAAGTCACTAAGAGGTCAGAGGTAATGCCTTTAAAGCAGACTCACCTAACCAGGGCCCTCTTAAACTCTGGAATAAGATCAATTTGCTTCTTTCACAGACACTTGCTTCTCTAGTGGCTGTCTCTTTATTGAAAAGCATAAACTAGAGGGGAGAAAAATGATGAGAGAAAGTGCCAAGAGATGCAATAAAAGAGAATAAAATATAATGTTTCAGATGGCAGGGTTTCTGGGTGCTTTGGTAATTTCTCTTCATCTTTTATTCTCCAGGATTCCAGAGATAAATATAGGGAAATTTATTATTTCCACATTATTCCTACTAACTAAACCTACTCTGTCATTCTTTAGTTGAATTAACCAAAATCATGATTTGCCACTCTAATAAAAAGAAATTATACCGGTTAGAGACATTCAGTGGTATTGAACTAATAAATAATCTGTCCTTGGAAAAATCCTTTATATTTTCTGTGCCTCAGCTTACTCACCTAGCACTGATAATCTCTAGAGTCCCTGTTAAGTCCTACAAGCTTATGATTCCATGGATTTTCTAAGGAAAAGGAGAAACATATTTTCCCTTCATCAGGCAGGCCTTTATGATTTCTATTATCATAACTGCAAAGTGAGGTGCGGTGTTTATCTTTGATATGAATCTTTGTATTGGATTACATAAGTGAGTTTTTATAAAATAAAATGTTTATAAAAACAAATTCTTTAAAAAAAGCAAATGTTTACAAAAATAAATTCTTCCATTGATTGTCTCCCTGCTTTACCTTCAGTTGTTAGCTTTCTTCTCAATAGATGGTGCTGTTTTCTCAGAGACGCTACTTACTCCTCATCAAAAGATCAGGGAAATTAGTATCACTCTTTAATAATCATTAATTAAAGAAACCAGCCCTCTAAGTAGAAAGACTCGATTACAAGCAGTATGCAGTACCTAGGTAATGAAAGCATAATGGGGAAAATAAACTGTTAAGTGATAAAGGAGGCCTGCTGAAACCTGCAATATTTGCTGAATAGATGGAGCAAATATTGTAGCCAAACATGAAAATTCCATGTTCATTACATACATAGAACACATAGGATCCCGAGTAGGAAGAAAATCTTAAATCAGGAACCATTTTCAAAGTGTAAAAATAGTGATCTACTTTAACAAAAGTGAATCTGTAGCCTTCCGTATTAACATGCATGATTTGAACACACGCATCAACACTAATACAATCGACCTCGATCTCAGTGAGTCTTGAGAGCTGGCACACTCTGTGCCAACTCAGCCGGGAGCACCTGGGAGACAGAAAATGGACCTCAAACTCTTTCGAAAAAATATCCCTGGATAAAACCACTTTTCATCTCTGAAGAGCAAACCATTGCAACATCCTATGTAATAGTGTCTAATCCAGTTTCATGCTGCTTTTGGTCACTTCTAACTGGTTGCCCTTTGGAAGCCCTGAAACAGACATATCCTGCACTTTTCCTGAACCCAGTTTAGCTCTGACTGAATCAGCCCCCAGCAGATCCGCAGCTGCTGATTGAAACCTGGCAACACAACTGTCATATTTGTTACAACAAAGCAACACTGTGGAGAGACACAGGAAAACTTCCTCTATGAGTGTGGCTGCAGGTAGAAGGAGTGGGGTAAGGGCTGCTATGAGGAGGGAGGCAGGGTGGGGACATGGTGCAGCCGGCTCTACAGAAGCCAGCATGAGCAGGGAAGTTGCCAAGGTTCATCTCTGAAAAGGACTGAGTAGGAGACCTGGCCCCCCAATTAGAGGAAATAAACTAGAATTCTCCCTCCATTACTCACAAATTACTGTTTCCAGAGCTTCTGTCTGAAGAAACTGTGGGAGTGTGCCCAAGAGTCCTCTTGGCTCAGATTAAGGGCGCTCCAAGCTATTTATTTTTATTTTTATTTTTTATTTTTGGCCAGAGCTTCATAGCTTTTACCAAAGCAACTTCTCTGTTTCTGAAATTTTGGATGTTTCTTTATCAGTGTGTGTGTGTGGGGGGGGGGGAATAGAAAAGTAGGCTTTTGCACTCAAACAACCACCCATCTGTTGTCCCCCATTCTCCCCTGTTTACCTCCCTTTTCTCATCTTCCCATCAAACACTCTACCTTGGGGCTCAGGTGTCCCTTTGTGCCCCCCCACCCGCTTAGCAGCTGAAAGCTCCGTTCGGAGCTCAGGCGCCTTTCTTACCTGACAATCACATACATGACCAGGAAGTTTCCGAAGAGACCCACCACGCACACGATGGAGTAGAGGGCCATGATGGTGACGGCCGTGATCGTGGAAGGGCTGCTGGTCGGAGGGCACAGGCTGTCGCTCCCGCTCAGCGCCGTGCGGTTCGGACCGCACGGGTCGGACAGGTTGCCATCCATGTGGGAGAAGTTGACCCAGGAACCCGGGTTCGGTGCTGCTGGGGCGCAACTTGCAGAGTGCGCGAAGGGGTCAGAGCAGTTGCCGGGGTTCCTGGGGACGGCGCCGCTGTCCATGGTGCTGACCGCCGGCTGGGACCACGTTGGGAGGTTCACCGCGAGCCCAGGCACTTTTCAGGAGCTGCGCGCCTTAGCAGCTTCCTCCAGCCGCTGCCAGGGCTCCTGTGATTTCTTACAGAGCCCAGCCCTGGCGAATCCAGGCAGGAGCATCAGGCAGAAGGGGAGAACTGAGCATCTGGCGTTTGTTCTCCTCTGCTTGCAGCCCTCTCCCACCTCATGAGCACAGGCACTAGTCCCCAGCCCCACACCGCTGGAGGGAGGGGGAGGGAGGGCAGTGCGGGATCCAGAGGCTGGAGGAGAAAGAGGGGAGAGAAGGGGTGGATTTTGCGCACAAGCGATCCAAGGAGTTGTTCTCCCCACTCGGCACTCTGTGCAACACCTCTTAGGAGGGGCAGGACGGAGAAGGGAGTTGGAAGGAAGGCGTGGAGAGTGAGGCAGACAGAGTTAGTTTCTGACGGCAGAAAAGCACAAGAAAGGGGGCTGACATCACTCTATTTTCCCAGCGCCGGTTTCTCTGTAGACATTGGCCCTCAGACAACTGGAGCAGCCCTTAACTCCCCAGCCGCTTCCATCCCTACTGCCTATCGCAATCATTCGGGTGCAGGGGACACAAATCCCTCTTCTCTAGTCTTCCTTCCTGCACATTCACGAACAGGGAACCGTGCTTTTCACATCACCAAATGGGAATTTCCAACCCTGCAAACCTGCCTGAAGCCAGAGTGATTCTTTCTCCGAAAAAGAAATGAGAAACATGCAGTAAACTTCTGTGAAGGAAACCTATTACGTTTCCTCCTTAGTGCCTAGGTTTCTCCTAGAGTAGAAGCTCTAGTTGCATCTGATTTATGTCTGGTGGGGAAGAGGCACCAGGGCTGGTTACAGAAATCAGGGGTTTGGTTGTGGCATCCAGGAAAGTCAACCAAAAATAATGCTTACCCTCCGCGTCTTAAATCTCATAGATCCATTTGGAATTACTCATTTTACCTCCAGACCTCCTGTAGGGACATGTGCTTCTCAGGAGAACCGTGTCAAAAACCAAACAGCATTTGAGTTCACTCGGTCTGTTTTCTTGTGTAGAGATTCCAGGAGGAACCTCATAGATAATCTTAACTGGAGTGGCCCACGCCTGGTCGAGGAATACTGATACATTTTAACATGTGCTACCTCATTTTCAAGTCCATAAACACTTCTATCTTGGAAATAGATTTGTAAGTCAATCAGGGCTAAGGTGGCAGTTTTTATTTTTTGTAAAATTCATACTAATTCTGAGGTTATTCTCATTTTCATACATGTGTATATTTGTGTATGTATATATATTTGAACAATAAGTATTGGCACTAAATACTACAAATTACTCCCAACTGGTTGTAGAAAGCAGAGAGTGGGGTGCGTTAGGAAGCTTGGAAGGAACATTTAATTCTAATACCACTTTTATCATTCTCTGGAAAACAGATAACTCATAGGTAAACTCTGCTTATCATAGGCTATTTTACCAATGTGCAGTATTTTATTTATCCTTTTATATTAAAGGGAATGCCTTCAGCAACAAAAGTCTACAGAGAGCTCCTAGAAACTAATAAAATACCTGACCATATTTTGCCCTATGAACTAATATCAGTTCACTCGCATTGAGCTGAAATCTGTCTGCCATTGTTCAGTCTTTTGAGGACACACAGAACCAGCCTAAGCTACATCACGTGAGCAAAAAATGGGTACAACATAAATAGCCCTGGCCTTGGAGTCGAATCATTAGTGAATCTAAGATTTGTCCCTTTTTAGCTATTTGAGTTTGGGTGTGTTTATTTACCTCACTGGGTGACAGTATTTTAATCAGTAAAAAAAAAAAAGATACCTCATATATCTGTTAGCAGGATTAACTGATATACACACTGGAATAATAGCTGTTTATTAAATGATAACTGTTACTCTTATTACATTTCATGTATTTGAAAATAACAAAATGGTTTCTTCCACAAGTTAAACATTAGCTTCCTAAGGCTGTTTCTTATACGCTGTAGTTTTGGGTTCTTTCAATAGCTTTGTCTCTTTTCTATTTACGTGGCTTATCTATCTGCTCCTACAGTACAGCTCCAGAGCTAAGAACAGTGCCCTAAGTTCGGCCTGACCAATAAAAACTGAGCAAGATTATAAACTTACTCTTTCCACCAATACAGTTATTGGAAGGTCCCACTTCCCCCTCCCCCTTTTTAAAGCCACATTACTCTCTCGACTCTCCTTAGAGTGAGTATTGGCAAAATTCCCTAAACATGATCTGGCTCAGTTTGACAATTACTTATTAAAGATGTACTCTGGACAAGGTGTTGAAGTTTAAAATGATAGGTTCAATTGTTTTTGAACTCAGGAGCTTGCTTTTTATACCTGATGAGTCATGTTTTTCCTCTCCTATACATTTATGGTTGTTTGAGTTTGGGTGTGTTTATTTACCTCACTGGGTGTTGTCTCAGTACAACAGTAGAGGGTTTTTTATTTTAAAAGTATAGCTTGTTAGATGCAGTTCACGGTTCAAATCTAACAAGATCTTTTGGAATGGTGATTGTCATCTTTTCTGTGCATGTTTCCTACTTTATATGTTTTATTTACCTCCCCAGCTTTATAAACTCTAGAAATAGGTTCCTGAGGGTAGGCCTGTTCGCTACCTAAAGCACAGTGGACTCCCTCTTATGTATGTAATTACATATATAATATTTTAATTTAATTAACACATAATTAGCATATATTAAAATGAGAGCTATGGACTGAATATTTGTATCCCCCCCAAATATATAAGTTGAAATTCTAACTTCCATTGTGATGGCATTAGGAGATCCCCCCCCCCCATTAGGGGGTCTTTGGGAGGTAATTAGGTCATGAAGGTAGAGATTTCATGAATGAAATTGTTTTCCTTAGAAAAGAAACTCCAGAAAACTCTCCAGCTCTCTTTCCACTGAGGGTTAATGAGAAGAGAGCAGTCTACAACCCAGAAGAGAGCCCATACCAGAATCGGATGGTGCTAGCATCCTTGTCAGACATCTAGTCTCCAGACTTTGAGATATAACTTTCTGTGGCTTTTTTTTTATTCTTTTTAAAAAATATTATAATAAGTATTTGGACTAATATTACATATGTGTCCTTCCCCCCCCCCCCCCCGCCCTTGACAATCCCCT